>NW_022591316.1:0-7093 GCF_004348235.1 Phoca vitulina
GGAGGAGTAGGAGACCTGGATTTCGTCTCCTCTCAGGAATTCAGCTGGATAGGGATCAAACCATTCTGAACACCTACAAACTCAACATGAGATCGAAGAAAAGAATAGCAACAACTCTCTGAACAGAAAAGCGACCACTTTCTGGAAGGTAGGACGTGCGGAGAAGTGAATCCGAGGCGTTATTCGGGAGGATAGACGGCGGGGGAGAGGCCTCCGTCGGCCGCTTCTGGCAAGTGATAGAGCCACGGAGCACAAAATCGGAACTTTTAGAAGTCTGCTCCGCTGAGGGACGTCACTCTGGTGGCGAAGTGGGGGGTGGAACCCTCGCGGGACAGTGTGGTCTCAGGACCCTCGGGGTCACAGGAAGACCGGGGGTGCCTGAGTGCGGCAGAGCTCCCAGGTATCGGAGCAGGGAAGCCGGCTGCAGAGACGGAGCCCAGGCGCGGGCTCTCAGCTCGGGGTTGCCATAAACCATGATCCGCGGCACAGTCGGGCCACTGCTCCTCCAGCAGGGACCCAACAAGCGGCAGATCCGGGGAGACTCACCTTCTTCCCCCGGGAGGAGAGGTGCGGGAGCGCACCGCGGGGATCTGCTGGGTTTGGAGACTCCACCCGGGGTCGGGTGCCAGATAGAAAGGCGCGGTCACAGGCCGGGTGAGCGCGGAGTGTGGCCGGAGACCGGGGAGACGGGAGTGACTGACTGCTTTTCTCTGGGGGCTCGCTGAGGAGCGGGACCCCGAGTTCTCGGCTCCTCCGGGGCGGAGACTGGGAAGCCGCCATTTTCACTCTCCGCCTCCAAAGCTGTACGGAAAGCTTGCAGGGAACAAAAGCTCCGGAGAGCAAACCCGAGCAGATTACTCAGCCCAGACCGGCAAGGGCGGGGCAATTTTGCCTCCGGCAAAGACATTTGGGAACCACGGCAACAGGCCCCTCCCCCAGAAGATCCGCGAGAACAGCCAGCCAAGACCAAGTTTACTGATCAATGAGAACGGCAAAACTCCAGCGCTAGGGGAATACTGCACATAGAATTCATGGCTTTTGTACCATGATTCTTTACTCTTTCAAAGTTAATTATTTTTTTAACTGTCTTTTTTTCTTTTTTCCTTTTTTCTTTTTTTTTTTTGAATTTTTCTTTTTCCCTTTTTCAACCAACATCTTATCAATCCCTTTTTAAAAAAAAAAAAAATTTATTTTTCATTTTTCTTTTTCATTTTTAGTCATATTCTATCCCTTCATAGTAGTTACCCGTATTTTTGGCATATATATATAAGTTGTTCTCTCTTTAAAATCTTGAGATAGTTTCTTCTAACAGATCAAAATATACTCTAAATCTCTAGTGTATGGTTTTTTTCTACTCCCCTGCCTGATCACATTCTCTCCCTTTTTTCTTTCTTTTTTTTTTTTAATCCTTTTCTTTCTTTTCTCAAACAACTTATCAAATCCTTTTTTAAAATTTTTTTATAATTTCCATCTTTACAGTCATATTCCATCCCTTCATCATATCAACCCTTATTTTTGTACATATACAAGTTTTTCTTTCTTTAAAATTTTGGGAGGGACTTTCTTTTAACAGACCAAAATACACCCAAAATCTAGTGTGTGGCACTGATCTATAATCCAGCCTGATCATATTTGATCACATTCTGTTTTTGTTTTGTTTTGTTTTGTTCTGCTTTTGTTTGTTTTTATCTTTATCTTTTTCTTTTTTCTTTTTTTCTTTCCTTTTCTTTTTTCTCTCTTTCCCTTTCTTTTCCCACTGCTTCAGGTCTTTTCTGATTTGTTTAGAGTATATTTTCTGGGGACGTTGTTACCCTGCTAGCATTTTGTTCTCTCATTAATCTATTCTCCTCTGCACAAAATGACAAGACGGAAAAAATCACCTCAACAAAAAGAACAAGAGGTAGTACCGACTGCCAGGGACCTACTCAATACGGACATTAGTACGATGTCAGATCTAGAGTTCAGAATCATCACTTTAAAGATACTAGCTGGGCTTGAAAAAAACATGGAAGTTATTAGAGAAACCCTTTCTGGAGAAGTAAAAGAACTAAAATCTAACCAAGTAGAAATCAAAAAGGCTATTAATGAGGTGCAATCAAATATGGGGGCGCTAACTGCTAGGATAAATGAGGCAGAAGAAAGAATCAGTGAGATAGAAGACCAAATGATGGAAAATAAAGAAGCTGAGAAAAAGAGAGATAAACAACTACTGGATCACGAGGGCAGAATTCGAGAGATAAACGATACCATAAGACAAAACAACATTAGAATAATTGGGATCCCAGAAGAAGAAGAAAGAGAGAGAGGGGCAGAAGGTATAATGGAGCAAATTATAGCAGAGAACTTCCCTAATTTGGGGAAGGAAGCAGGCATCAAAATCCAGGAAGCACAGAGAACCCCTCTCAAAATCAATAAAAATAGGTCAACACCCCGACATCTAATAGTAAAACTTACGAGTCTCAGAGACAAAGAGAAAATCCTGAAAGCAGCTCGGGAGAAGAGATATGTAACCTACAATGGTAGAAACATTAGATTGGCAACAGACTTATCCACAAGACCTGGCAGGCCAGAAAGGACTGGCAAGACATATTCAGAGCACTAAATGAGAAAAATATGCAGCCAAGAATACTATATCCAGCTAGGCTGTCATTGAAAATTGAGGGAGAGATAAAAAGCTTCCAGGACAAACAAAAACTAAAGGATTTGCAAACACGAAACCAGCCCTACAAGAAATATTGAAAGGGGTCCTCGAAGCAAAGAGAGAGCCTAAAAGCAACATAGACCAGAAAGGAACACAAACAATATATAGTAACAGTCACTTTACAGGCAATACAATGGCACTGAATTCCTATCTTTCAATAGTTACCCTGAATGTAAATGGGCTAAATGCCCCAATCAAAAGACACAGGCTATCAGATTGGATTAAAAAACAAGACCCATCGATATGCTGTCTGCAAGAGACTCATTTTAGACCCAAAGACACCCCCAGATTGAAAGTGAGGGGGTGGAAAACCATTTACCATGCTAATGGACACCAAAAGAAAGCTGGGGTGGCAATCCTTATATCAGACAAATTAGATTTTAAACCAAAGACTGTAATAAGAGATGAGGAAGGACACTATATCATACTTAAAGGGTCTATCCAACAAGAAGATCTAACAATTGTAAATATCTATGCCCCTAACATGGGAGCAGCCAATTATATAAGGCAATTAATAACAAAAGCAAAGAAACACATCGACAACAATACAATAATAGTGGGGGACTTTAACACCCCCCTCACTGAAATGGACAGATCGTCTAAGCAAAAGATCAACAAGGAAATAAAGACTTTAAATGACACACTGGACCAAATGGACTTCACAGACATATTCAGAACATTCCATCCCAAAGCAACGGAATACACATTCTTCTCTAGTGCCCATGGAACATTCTCCAGAATAGATCACATCCTAGGTCATAAATCAGGTCTCAACCGGTACCAGAAGATTGGGATCATCCCCTGCCTATTTTCAGACCACAATGCTTTGAAACTAGAACTCAATCACAAGAGGAAAGTCGGAAAGAACTCAAATACATGGAGGCTAAAGAGCATCCTACTGAAGAATGAATGGGTCAACCAGGAAATTAAAGAAGAATTAAAAAAATTCATGGAAACCAATGAAAATGAAAACACAACTATTCAAAATCTTTGGGATACAGCAAAGGCAGTCCTAAGAGGAAAGTATATAGCAATACAAGCCTTTCTCAAGAAACAAGAAAGGTCTCAAGTACACAACCTAACCCTACACCTAAAGGAGCTGGAGAAAGAACAGCAAATAAAGCCTAAACCCAGCAGGAGAAGATAAATAATAAAGATCAGAGCAGAAATCAATGAAATAGAAACCAAAAGAACAGTAGAACAGATCAACGAAACTAGGAGCTGATTCTTTGAAAGAATTAACAAGATTGATAAGCCCCTGGCCAGACTTATCAAAAAGAAAAGAGAAATGACCCAAATCAACAAAATCATGAATGAAAGAGGAGAAATCACAACCAACACCAAAGAAATACAAACAATTATAAGAACATATTATGAGGAACTCTATGCCAGCAAATTAGATAACCTGAAAGAAATGGATGCATTCCTAGAGATGTATCAACTACCAAAACTGAACCAGGAAGAAATAGAAAACCTGAACAGACCTATAACCACTAAGGAAATTGAAGCAGTCATCAAAAATCTCCCAAAACACAAAAGCCCAGGGCCAGATGGCTTCCCAGGGGAATTCTACCAAACATTTCAAGAAGAATTAATACCTATCCTTCTGAAACTGTTCCAAAAAATAGAAATGGAAGGAAAACTTCCAAACTCATTTTATGAGGCCAGCATTACCTTGATTCCAAAACCAGACAAAGACCCCATCAAAAAGGAGAATTACAGACCAATATCCCTGATGAACATGGATGCAAAAATTCTCACCAAAATACTAGCCAATAGGATCCAACAGTACATTAAAAGGATTATTCACCACGACCAAGTGGGCTGCAAGGTTGGTTCAACATCCGCAAATCAACCAACGTGATACAATACATTAACAAAAGAAAGAACAAGAATCATATGATCCTCTCAATAGATGCAGAAAAAGCATTTGACAAAGTACAGCATCCTTTCTTGATCAAAACTCTTCAGAGTATAGGGATAGAGGGTACATACCTCAATATCATAAAAGCCATCTATGAAAAACCTACAGCGAATATCATTCTCAATGGGGAAAAACTGAGAGCTTTCCCCCTAAGATCAGGAACGCGGCAGGGATGTCCACTATCACCACTGCTATTCAACATAGTATTGGAAGTCCTAGCCACAGCAATCAGACAACAAAAAGAAATCAAAGGCATCCAAATTGGCAAAGAAGAAGTCAAACTCTCACTCTTTGCAGATGATATGATACTTTATGTGGAAAATCCCAAAGACTCCACCCCAAAACTGCTAGAACTCATACAGGAATTCAGTCAAGTGGCAGGATATAAAATCAATGCACAGAAGTCAGTGGCATTCCTATACACCAACAACAAGTCAGAAGAAAGAGAAATTAAGGAGTCGATCCCATTTACAATTGCACCCAAAACCATAAGATACCTAGGAATAAATCTAACCAAAGAGGCAAAGGATCTGTACTCAGAAAACTATAAAATACTCATGAAAGAAATTGAGGAAGACACAAAGAAATGGAAAAACGTTCCATGCTCATGGATTGGAAGAACAAATATTGTGAAGATGTCAATCCTACCTAGAGCAATCTACACATTCAATGCAATCCCCATCAAAATACCATCCACTTTCTTCAAAGAAATGGAACAAATAATCCTAAAATTTGTATGGAACCAGAAAAGACCCCGCATAGCCAGAGGAATGTTGAAAAAGAAAAGCAAAGCTGGCGGCATCACAATTCCGGACTTCCAGCTCTACTACAAAGCTGTCATCATCAAGACAGTATGGTACTGGCACAAAAACAGACACATAGATCAATGGAACAGAATAGAGAGCCCAGAAATGGACCCTCAACTCTATGGTCAACTAATCTTTGACAAAGCAGGAAAGAATGTCCAATGGAAAAAAGACAGTCTCTTCAACAAATGGTGTTGGGAAAATTGGACAGCCACATGCAGAAGAATGAAACTGGACCATTTCCTTACACCACACACAAAAATAGACTCCAAATGGTTGAAAGACCTCAATGTGAGACAGGAGTCCATCAAAATCCTAAAGGAGAACACAGGCAGCAACCTCTTGACCTCAGCCGCAGTAACTTCTTCCTAGAAACATTGCCAAAGGCAAGGGAAGCAAGGGCAAAAATGAACTATTGGGACTTCATCAAGATAAAAAGCTTTTGCAAAGCAAAGGAAACAGTCAACAAAACCAAAAGACAACTGACAGAATGGGAGAAGATATTTGCAAATGACATATCAGATAAAGGGCTAGTATCCAAAATCTATAAAGAACTCATCAAACTCAACACCAAAAGAACAAAGAATCCAATCAAGAAATGGGCAGAAGACATGAACAGACATTTTTCCAAAGAAGACATCCAAATGGCCAACAGACACATGAAAAAGTGTTCAATATCGCTCGGCATCAGGGAAATCCAAATCAAAACCTCAATGAGATACCACCTCACACCAGTCAGAATGGCTAAAATTAACAAGTCAGGAAATGACAGATGTTGGCGGGGATGCGGAGAAAGGGGAACCCTCCTACACTGTTGGTGGGAATGCAAGCTGGTGCAGCTACTCTGGAAAACAGTATGGAGGTTCCTCAAAAAGTTGAAAATAGAGCTACCATATGACCGAGCAATTGCACTACTGGGTATTTACCCCAAAGATACAAAAGTAGGGACCCGAAAGGGTACGTGCACCCCAATGTTTATAGCAGCAATGTCCACAATAGCCAAACTGTGGAAAGAGCCAAGATGTCCATCAACAGATGAATGGATAAAGAAGATGTGGTATATATATACAATGGAATATTATGCAGCCATCAAAAGGAATAAGATCTTGCCATTTGCAACGACGTGGATGGAACTGGAGGGTATTATGCTGAGCGAAATAAGTCAAACAGAGAAAGACATGTATCATATGACCTCACTGATATGAGGAATTCTTAATCTCAGGAAACAAACTGAGGGTTGCTGGAGTGGGGGGTGGGGTGGGAGGGATGGGGTGACTGGGTGATGGACACTGGGGAGGGTATGTGTTCTGGTAAGCGCTGTGAATTGTGCAAGACTGTTGAATCTCAGATCTGTACCTCTGAAACAAATAATGCAATATATGTTAAGAAAGAAAAAAAGAAGAAGAAGAATGTAGCAGGAGGGGAAGAATGAAGGGGGAGAAATCGGAGGGGGAGAAGAACCATGAGAGACGATGGACTCTGAAAAACAAACTGAGGGTTCTAGAGGGGAGGGGGTTGGGAGGATGGGTTAGCCTGGTGATGGGTATTGAGGAGGGCACGTTCTGCATGGAGCACTGGGTGTTATGCACAAACAATGAATCATGGAACACTATATCTAAAACTAATGATGTAATGTATGGGGATTAACATAACAATAAAAAA
>NW_022591317.1:0-7087 GCF_004348235.1 Phoca vitulina
TTATGCTGAGCGAAATAAGTCAAACAGAGAAAGACATGTATCATATGACCTCACTGATATGAGGAATTCTTAATCTCAGGAAACAAACTGAGGGTTGCTGGAGTGGGGGGTGGGATGGGAGGGATGGGGTGACTGGGTGATGGACACTGGGGAGGGTATGTGTTCTGGTAAGCGCTGTGAATTGTGCAAGACTGTTGAATCTCAGATCTGTACCTCTGAAACAAATAATGCAATATATGTTAAGAAAGAAAAAAAGAAGAAGAAGAATGTAGCAGGAGGGGAAGAATGAAGGGGGGGAAATCGGAGGGGGAGAAGAACCATGAGAGACGATGGACTCTGAAAAACAAACTGAGGGTTCTAGAGGGGAGGGGGGTGGGAGGATGGGTTAGCCTGGTGATGGGTATTGAGGAGGGCACGTTCTGCATGGAGCACTGGGTGTTATGCACAAACAATGAATCATGGAACACTATATCTAAAACTAATGATGTAATGTATGGGGATTAACATAACAATAAAAAATAAAAAAAAATAGCTCAGAGAGGGAATATGGTCTTAGTTTTCTTGTAGAAAGCATATTTATTTGACTAACTTAAAAGAGAAGGATCATATATCAAATTCTTTTCATATTTGCTTTAATTTAGAGCAGGGCCACAGAGAAAATATATTTTTCCCATATAGACGTCTGAGAAAATATTCCAATATAGTAGAAATATGCATTTAATTTCCCCCAAAAGAAAAGAGATGTGCTTTTCATTAGACCAAGGGAGAAGACACTGAAGAGGAAAAGTTCAGAGAAAAGAACCCTCACAGACAAAGGAGAACTACCAACAAGTATGGGAAGTGTTATCACATAAAAGGACTCATTTCTTCTGAGTGGGACAATCACTATGGATAGTATAAGTGTAAATGGAAGGGAACCAAGAGAAAAGAACTTTCCAATGCTTAAAGCTATTCAGTAGTGGAATGGACCATCCCAGGGTGGGTTAGTTTCAAATGTCAGAGGCTGTAAAATCACTTTGTCATGTAGAGAATTCAAGCATTAAAGGTCGACCTCGTTAGAGCTGTATTTCTCAAGCTGATCTATAAGGCAGAGCAGGAAACTCTGAATAACCTTCTGGGGACCATTAGTCTAAGGGTCCAGGGAGGAAAGGCTGGAAAGAGAAGCCCCATTGCAACTACTGAGCTCTTAAAGAGATGGAATAGAAAGGAATGAGTGGAAGGTCATACATATTCACCTTGCCCATTCCTGTGCCAGCAGTTGGCAAACAGATATCTAAATGCATCCATTCTTTCAGGTGTTCCTGCTCTGTTGAAGGCACTGGGGTAGGAATAAGGAAGAGAACAAGGTGGTCATGGTTCTTGATATTTTCAAGCATAAAGACAAATTCAAATGGCCATGATGACAAACCAATAAAGAGAGAACTGAATAGAATGATTGTCAATTTTGAAAATGCTGTGGTGCTAAGGAGATAGGTGAGGTGCTGAGTTCCAAGGAAATAGGAGAGGGACTCTGATAGTCAAAACTGGGGATGGGGTGGAGTGGTCAGTGAAAACTTCTCCAAGGAGCTAATGTTCATTAACATGGGAGTTTTATAAAATAGATAAAAGAAAAGAAAGAAAAAGGAGTCATAGAGGTAGATGATAAGATAGATGGGAAGGAAACTAACTCTGCAAATACAGAAAAGAGCATCTGTGAAGGATAAAAATCCTTAACATTTTCTTGAAAATAAAAGAAGCCCAGTGTGATCACAGATTTTCTTTAGGATGAGGCTGGAGTAGTCAGAACCTTTTAGGAAATTAATTTTATTTAAATAGAAATGGAAAGCTATTGAAAGAGTTTAAAAGAAGCAACCAGAAAGATTTATATTTTAATAAGATTGGTTTTTAAGTTTTTGACTTTTTATTTTGAAAAAAAAAGTCAAAAAATTGCAAGGATGGTACAATGAATTTCTTTATATGCTTGTCCTAGCTTTGTGATTTACCATATTTGTTCTTTCTCTCTTTACATAAGTAACTATTATTATTGCTATTACTACTGAGTCATCTGGATGTTAAGTCATAAACTGCATAACGTATTACCACTAGGTAGTTCAGTCTCCAAAGAAAAACACTCTGTCTTAGATAACCAAATGAAATTACCAAATTCAATAAATGTAACATTCATACACTACTATTACCTAACACACAGAGCAGATTTCAATCTCTCCAACTGTCTCTCTAATGTCTTTGATAACAGTTAATTCTAGTTTCGGATTCAGGATTCCTTCTAGGGCCAATACTCCATTTAGTTGCCATGTATCCTTCGTCTCTCTTGGTCTGAAACAGATCTCTCAGTCTCTGTCCTCATGACATGGATGTTTTGAAAAGTACAGGCAGCTGAGATACAAACTCAGGGTCTTTGGCATGATACTTTGGCATGGTTAGATTCAGGCAATGCATTTTTGGCAGGAATCCCACAGAAGTGATGTCCTTTCACAGGAATAATACAGAAATTATGACCTTCTCACTGCAGCACATCACCAGATCTATGATGGGAGTTTGTCTTATTTATTGGTGATGCTAAGTTTGACTATTTGGTTAAGGTGGTATCTGTTAGAGTTCTCCACTGGAAAGTTATTTTTCTCTTTCCTGGGAGATGCTTTGAGAACCCATAAATAACCTGTTTTCTATTAAACTTGTACTCAGCAATATTAGCATTAATATCAATTCTTATCTGAATCAATTATTATGATGATGGTTGGTTTTTATAATTCTTGGGCGCCTGGGTGGCTCAGCTGGTTGAGCGACTGCCTTCGGCTCGGGTCATGATCCTGGAGTCCCACGATTGAGTCCCACATCGGACTCCCTGCTCAGCGGGGAGTCTGCTTCTCCCCCTGACCCTCCTCCCTCTCATGCTCTCTGTCTCTCATTCTCTCTCTCGCAAATAAATAAAATCTTAAAAATTTTTTTTAAATAATTCTTTTATACATTTTACATTAGTATCAACTCTTCTTATTTCATACTTTTAAAAAATGTTTATGTATGTCTATACTCATTTATTCTCAGCATGAACTCAGATTTGGTTTTATCAATGGTTTAGAATTTGTGCTGCTATTCATTTTGAAACTGAAATTATCTTATGTTTGGTCAGTGGGAACTCTTTCAAGCTGGCTCATTTGCCTTTCAACATGTCCCCATCAGTTTTTGAACACTTCCTTAATTTTTAGCACGAATGTCTCAGGTTCACCTTGTTTTCCCTGTCCAAACCTGATTCCTGTAGTGGAGAGTGGTGTTTTGAAATCAACATCCGGATGAAGAAGCTCATCCTTGGAGTTGTGTGAGGAGTGCAGAACATTGCAGGAGAGCAGGTGATATACCAAAGACTATTGCATCTGGGTGAAAGGTCACAATGGTTTGGTCCAAGGTGGTGGACATGGAGAAAGAAATATAGGAGGACATATATTTTATGTGTAAGTAAATATGTAATTGTATATGGAAATTGCCTATATGTGGATATTGAGATAATTGGATATTGAGGTACAGGAAAAAGGGGATTCAGGATAATCCCAGGCTACTGGAACCCACAGTTGGTGAAGTATGTATATTGCTCACCTTTGATGTTCCTTCCAGGCTCGTGTGCTGAGTCTATACTCTGGCAGCTGAGTGTTGTATGCTGCCTTTTTTGTTGACTGTGTGGATGTGACCAAACTTGCATCTGCGTCTGTGGGGTCATGCTCACACGTTGCCATGGCAACTTCCCAGGGTACAGCTGCTTGATGTCTTTGGTGGCTTTCATGAATAGAAGGCTCTGGAATCAACTGCCTGAAAGTACTTGGAGGTGACTCAGCTGGTACCAAATAGTATTTGGAAACAGTCTAGTCTTTAGGAATAGGGAATTAACAAAGGGAATATTCTCAGGGCTTCTTACATAGTATAATGGTGATAAAAGTTTAAAATTTGATGAAAGAAAATGCCAATTTGTGAATAACTAGGAGCTGGTCTTTCTATTGTAAATATATAATTCAGAATGGGAATACATGGATTAGGGAAAGCAGCAAGGAGAAATTTATATGATTTATATTTTTGATATATGTGACAATAAGCTTGTCTCCCTTCATTTAATATCTAAGAAATTAGATTTGATTGGCTTTTATTAAGAAAAACTCAAAACTAGAAACATTTGTTTTGTCTCTTATCTCCTTTAGCCTGCAGATATATAAATAATAATCTTTGAAATCTGTAATCAAAAATACTGTAATACTCCAAGACTTCTCTTGTTGATGTTTTATGTATAGATACACTATGCATTATTTTGATTTTTATAAAAATAACAGATTCCATGGTGCATAAGTTCAGAGAGAATATCCTTGAGGGGAGAGATCATCTGATGTGTATGGAGACATAAAATAGGATTCACATAAATTGCAGCTTTTTACAATAATTGATCTTTCTTTGGACCCAGGCTTCTTTCTTTTCGAGGCACCGAGTCCTTGTTTTTTTTTCTTTCTGGTTGTCTAGTTTGTTGGTTTTGTAGCTCAAAGCAGTTTTCTGCCTCATCTTCAATCTCTGCAAAGCCCTAAAGTATCAGATGCAGGTTCTAACCTCTCACTAAGATGTCCTTTCTCTGGATTACTGACCCTTCACTTAGCATGAGGACTTGAGTGTTTGAAATAGTTCTCTAGTGAATGTGCTCAGGGGCAGATGGTCTATTCTACTATAGTCTATTAAATGCTTTATATATGGTTGGCTGGGTGTTTAAGAGGCTAAGTTCTGGTGTGTAGATCCTGTGGGCTTGACCTTGAGTTCCATCCTTTACTTAGTAACTCTGCAACTTCGGACAAGTCACTAAAGAGTTTTGTTTTCTCAACTACGAAATGAGGATAATGACAGTCTTTAACTCATCAAATTGTTTGGGGACTTCAAGGAAATAATGTACAAAAAGACTTGGTATAGGGTCTGATCTTTAGTTGAAACTGAGTAAATGGTGGTATTATTTTAATAATTATCATTTTGTAATTATTTCTTAGGTGCAAGGTCTATATGAAGTCCTTTACTGACTTCTCTCTTTTGATATTCATAGTCACTCTATAGGGTGGTTGCCACTAATAATTCCATTTTAGATATGAGGACACTAGTACTTACAAAAAGTTAAGGAACTAGTCCAAGGCAGTACTGGTTGAGCTAAGATTCAAATAAGCTCTGTCTGATTCTAGGGTTTGCACTCTCATCTAGAAGGCCATGCAACCTCTGTCTGAACTGATTACTGCTGTATCACAAAAACAAAAAATAAAAAACAAAAAAATGTCATAGCTAATATTCATGAAACACTTTCTGTGCTAAATATTACCAATAACTAGTATTCACAGAACGTTTGCAATCTGTTGAGCTACAGTCTTTACCTGGATTATCTCCTTTAATTCCCCTAATCGATTTATAGATTAGGAATGTATTACTCTTATTTCACAGATGAGGAGATGAGGGAACTCAGTGCGCTGCTCAGTGTCCCAGAGACAGGTCTGCCTGACCCCATGCCCCAGAACATCTCCTCATTACAATTGTGAGCAAATGCACTTCTGTTGTTTGAAGCCATGGAGCTTGCAATAATTAGTTACAGCAGCCCTAGAAAACCAATACACCCCCACACCTTCCATCTTTCCTGTTACCTGGGAGGTACTGAAAGAAGAAACGACTACGGCAGGCTATGTATGCATATTTTGAAATCTAATTTTAGGGTAATTGGCTGATAACTTTGCATTTTGTTATGCTGAAAGAAACCTACAGTTATGGAATACAAAGCATTATCCTATTAGCTTCGCCTTGAGATATACTAAACTCAATCTCTTCTCAGCTACTGGGAAAAGGACAGTCTGATCATATGTGATTGGTGGTGGTAGGGGAAGGGTGCTCTGCTTGAAATGGGAATTGCTAGAGAGACTGAAGACAGGGAAGGTATTGCAATTCCAGCCCAGAGATAACAAATCCCTAAGCTATGAAAAAAAGAAAAGAAAGAAAGAAAGAACAAAGAACGAAAGAAAGAAAGAAAGAAAGAAAGAAAGAAAGAAAGAAAGAAAGAAAGAAAGAAAGAAAAAGAAAGAAAGAAAGAAAGAGAGAAAGAAAGAAAGAAAGAAAAAGAAAGGGAGAGAGGAAGGAAGGAAGGAAGGATGGGAGGGAGGGAGGGAAGGAAGGGAAGAAGGAAAGAAAAGGGAGGGCAGTGAATGTAGAAGGTATAAATCCAAAAGATTTAATAGTAAAGTATTTAGAAGATGATGTCTGATTAATTTTAAGAAGTACTGAGGGAAAATAAACCAACAAAACAAAAACAACTCAGCAACTTCTAGTTTTTCAAAAGTTTCAAATTTCGTGTATGTCGCAGTGTTAGTTCACCGTTGCTGCTGTAACTAATTACCAACAACTGGATGACTTAAAACAACAAAAATGTATTTTCTCACAGTCTGGAGGCCCCAAGTTGGAGATGAAGGTGCAGCAGGGCCATGCTCCCTTGGAGGCCCCAGGGGAGGATCCTTCCTTGCCTCCTCCAGCTTCTGGTGGCTCCCAGCATTCCTTAATTTGTGGCTGCGTGACAGTAACTGCCTCTGTCTTCAGAGGACCGTCTTTCTCAGTCCTTTTGTGTCCCCTCCTTTGCTTGTAACAAAAGCAGCCATCAAATTTAGGCCAAAAACCTCCACTGACACTAAAGTCTTTGGGAGCCACATTTTTTTTTTAATTTTATCATGTTATGTTAATCACCATACATCATTAGTTTTTAATGTAGTGTTCCATGATTCATTGTTTGCGTATAACACCCAGTGCTCCATGCAGTACATGCCCTCTTTAATACCCATCACCAGGCTAACCCATCCCCCCACCCCCCTCCCCTCTAGAACCTTCAGTTTTTTTCTCAGAGTCCATAGTCTCTCATGGTTCGTCTCCCCCTCTGATTTCCCCCCCTTCATTCTTCCCCTCCTGCTATCTTCTTTTTAAAAAAAAAATATAATGTATTATTTGTTTCAGAGGTACAGGTCTGTGATTCAACAGTCTTGCACAATTCACAGCACTCACCATAGCACATACCCTCCCCAATGTCTATTACCCAGCCACCCTATACCTC
>NW_022591318.1:0-6341 GCF_004348235.1 Phoca vitulina
ACAAACAATCACGGCCACAGAGGGCTCACATGCCTGTGTTGGCCTCAATTCCTTCTTTTTTCCTTTGTTTAAAAAGTAACGCCCACCAGAGAGTGGCAATAGATTTTCGGGAAGGTCGAACAAAACATACATACATGCACAGAAAACAGCATATAACAAAAATTAATGAAATTCCGATTCCTCCAGCGGTATGCCCTAAGCTTTGAATAATTCCCTTCGGGTCTAGTCCTTCAAATTGCTTCAAAAACGACTGAGCCAATGTAGCAGCATCCTCATTCTCAAAGGGTTTTCCAAATATCTCCTGAATATTAGTATGCAAATTATTAATCATATCTGTCGCCGATGAATTGCCCTCTAAATATTTCTGGATAATACTCCAATCATGTTGAGATTCATTATATCTTAAATTAGTAATACAAAAGGATGTGGAATTCCAATCACAACGCAACCAAATTTGCCTTTCAATTGTTAAAACCTTCTTTCCCAACCAACTAACAGTTTGTCTAAGAACATCTATTTGCGTTTGCAAACGAGTATCAATCATAGTTTGGGAAAGCCAAAGATCCCGTGAATCACGGTGCCAATTTTCTACAAAATGTTTAGTTTGCAAAGATGTATGTAACGCAATTCCAGAAACAGTGGCTAATGTGGTTACCGTAATTAAACTTAGAATGACTGCTACAACAATACCAATCAATCGTTTAGTTCGTTTCAAAACTTTTCTGAAAAATTCCAATACCAGAGCATCCACTGGATTTTGAGCCCATAGACGTTCTAAATTTACTGGAAGCCAAATATGAGAGCGTTGTTGCAAAATCATAAGAGAATATCCTGGTTTAAATTCTATAGAACTATTAATACAAGAATATAATCGACATTTAATACAGCTAATTCCATCATTAAAACTAAAATTTCCTATCAAAATTAGATATGGTAAAGGTACACATGCGGTTACATTAATTTCTTTAAAAATGGTGAAATTATAGGTCGACGCAGTCTTTGCTGTGCCGGAAAAGGTCCCATTATAAAATCTGACAGTCTTAAGCGCAGCTGCAACTTTCCATAAGTGTGTTTGTATATGATCTGGAAATTTTTGATGTGATATGCGAGGGTCTGCGATGCCGCCATCTCCCCAAGCCATCAATCGATGATTTACTACAGATTCATTCCATCGGTTCCGTGGGGGCATCCTATAAGACAAGGATAAATTACAGCGCAAGACGTCCCACTCTGAACAATTTTGTAAAAATTGGCCATATGGTCCCCACATAAGCAGATCCTTATAATATTTTGCAAACCTACCAACACATTCTTGCCATTCAAATGGCTTATAGGCCATTCCAATATAAGTAAAATCAGGACAAGCAGGGAACGAGGGAAATTCATCAAAGGTGACATTTCCCCAGGTCATATTAAGAGACCATGCTTCAAGCCTCTGTAATTGAGTGCGAGAGGAATTAACCATTGGTCCAGGTAAAATCCAATTCTGCCAATTCATATTTACGCATGGCGAGGGACCCAAGCAAATATATGGACCATCCCCTCTATGCAGGAAATTAAAAAAAGTACCGTCATCCTGATTAAGATAAGTCAGATTCTTCCAAGGAGGCGAAAGTATCATCGGGGAGGTATAAATGGGAATATCTGCACTTCCCCAAGGTGCAGGTTCCATCATAGGTGGGTTAGGTATATAAGCCCAATAACTTACATTAGTCGCCTCAATAGGAGGGGAGGACATAGTAAGCAAAGCGCACATGGCCAGAAACAAATGCTCAGGTGTACAAGGCTTTCTTGTTTCCTTCAAGATCTTTTGTCCCTCCCCAGCAAGCTTTTTAATATGCCCCCAAGTGGGTAAAGCAAGAGGCGGAGGCCGCCAATGATGACGCCTATCCAAATGTAAGTGAGCCATAGCTTGCAGGAGAGATTCATCAGCTTGCAGCATCGATTCATGCACTCTCGGGGCCTCCATGCGTCGCCTGACAGCCGTCCGGATTGGTCCGCGACCGGATCCACCTTGCTGGGAGCCAGGAGCAGGTTTGTCCATTTTCTGTGGAAACATAAGCATAACCTTTCCCCCTATAAAGCAACAATCCTGGCTGCCATTCTGCATCCGCAGCGGGCTTAAACCATATATGTTCATTCAAGGGAAGAGGAGCCGTCTCTCCCTCTATGAACTGTTTTTCTGCTCTCGAGAGAATATCTCCCTGCGGAAGATTCAAGAAATTCAATGTAAACAATGCTTGTGACAAAATAGAACGTGCATTAGATTGAGTAAATGATAATATATGATCTGTTTTCCTCCTTTTTAATTTTTTAATTTGCAATTTTAAAGTATTGTGTGCACGCTCCACAATGGCCTGTCCTTGGGGATTATATTCAATGCCTGTTTTATGCATTATACCATATTGCAAACAGAAAGCTTGAAATTTTTTACTTTTATAAGCTGGCCCATTATCTGTCTTGATACTGGAAGGTAAACCCATCACAGCAAACGTTTCTAATAAATGAGTAATAACATGTTGTGTAGTTTCACCCATTTGTGCTGTGGCCCATATAAATTGAGAATAAGTATCTATTACAACATGTACATAAGATAATCGACCAAATTGTGCCACATGAGTAACATCCATTTGCCAAAGTTCGTTGGCATAAGTTCCTCGAGGATTAACCCCAGCTTTTACAGCACGTAAGTGTAAAGGTCTGCAAATAGGACACTGTTTTATAATTTGTTTTGCTTGACGATAAGGAATTTTATATTGAACATGTAATCTACCAGCATTGGTATGCAATAAATTATGTTCCTCGTCTGCAGATGCAAATGACACCAAAGCGTCTACTTGAGCATTGCCATAAGCCAAGGAACCAGGAAGATTAGTATGAGAGCGAATATGAGTTACATAAATACGAGTATTACGATTTCTTAACAAAGTTTGTAAGAGTAAAAATAAACTAAGTAGGTTGGACTTATTAGAACATACCACGGCAGTATATACATTTTTAACGACCCCAACAGCATATGCTGAATCAGCAAGAATATTCACAGCCGAGGGAAAATCTTTTAATACTTGGGCGATGGCAAATAATTCATTTTGTTGGACTGAATTAAAATCTGTATTTTGAACCCAATACCTTTTAGTTGTCCAATATGCACTTTTAGTTTTTGACCCATCTGTAAACGCAGTGGGTGCATTAACCAAAGGTTGTTCACTAATTATATCCTGAATAATAAATTCTTGTTTACGAAAACAATCCCATAATTTTCCTTTAGGAAAATGGTAATTAATTTGTCCCACATACCCTGCAAGGGCAATCTGTAATTCCTCTATATTCCGTAACAAAAATGAAAATTGATCTTTAGAAAGAGGAATAATTATATCCATAATATCACATCCGGTCATAATTATAGCTCTATCTCGAGCCTGTTCTATCAAATATGCAATCTGAATACCATAAGGAGTGATATTTTTTGAAAAATGATGTCTAGTATAAATCCATTCAGCAGGCAACTCTTTTTGTCCAATAATAGCTGTGGGATATTGCCATGTATTTAAAATATACATTGTCAAGGGTAAAGAAGGATCAATGCGAGTAAGAAAAGCGGATTTAATTTTTTCTTCCACAAATTGTAATTCCTTTTCTGCTTCCGCAGTAAGCCGTCGGGGACTATGAATATCAGGATTTCCTTGTAATGTATCAAATAAATTATGTAATTGATAAGTAGGGATACCTAAAGATGGCCGTAACCAATTAATATCTCCTAATAATTTTTGAAAATCATTCAAAGTCTTCAAATTATCCCTTCGTATAGCTATTTTTTGTGGTCTAACAGTATTTCTTTCTATCACATATCCTAAATAATTTATAATATTTCCTTTTTGAATTTTTTCTGGAGCAATTACCAATCCAAAAGGAATAAAATACTCTGGCAGTAATTTTAAAATTTCTTCTAACTCATTTTGATGGGGGCTAGCAAACAAAATATCATCCATATAATGAGCTATATACACCTGAGGCCACTTTTGACGCACGGGACGCAAGGCAGCGTCAACATAAAGTTGACACATCGTAGGGGAATTCATCATGCCTTGAGGCAAAACCTTCCATTGAAACCTTTGGTGAGGTCCCTGCCTATTTATAGAAGGAAGTGAAAAGGCAAAACGTTTCCTATCATCTTTATGTACAGGGATAGTGAAAAAACAATCCTGTAGATCAATTACCATTGTATGCCAATCCCTCGGCAAGGCAGCCGGTGAAGGTACCCCAGGCTGGAGAGCCCCCATGGGGAACATGGAGTTATTAACTCCACGTAAATCTGTAAGTAAACGCCATTTACCTGAAGTTTTCTTTATGACAAAAATTGGAGAGTTCCACGGAGAAGTGGAATGTTCAATATGTTGTTTTTGTAATTGCTCTCTTACCAATTGGTGTGCAGCAGCCAATTTTTTCCTTAGTTAATGGCCATTGTTCAATCCACAAGGGATCTTCGGATTTCCATAATATTTTAATAGGTTCCATCTATAATCAAAATTCCAGGTGAGCTCCCCACTGTTCTAAAACATCACGGCCTAAAATATTTAAAGGAACATCTAAAATATATGGTTTTAACACGGCCAGTTGCCCATCCTGGGAGGTAAATGTTACAAATTGAGTGGCTAAGCCAATACTTCGGACAGGTGCCTTGCCAACTCCTTTTATCTGACAAGGAATCTCATTATAGGGGATATTTTCAGGCCAATCAGCAGTTTTGATAATAGTGATATCTGACCCTGTATCCAACAAGACAGTAATATCTTTCGTATTCAATTTAACTGTCATCAAGGGCTGCATACGAGTTATTTGTGTAGCCCAAAAAACACATTTTGGATCCGTGCTGCCAAACCCTCCATGCCTGACAGCGGTAGTCTGACCTATGGGGAGATAGGGCAATAACAATAACTGGGCAATTCGTTCTCCTGCTTCAAAGGACACATCAACTAGGGAAGACATAAGAACTTGAATTTCTCCTCTGTAATCAGCATCAATTATACCTAAGTGAACAGTCACTCCTTTTGATGTCAAACCAGAGCGACCTGTTAATAGAGCAAAAGTGCCAATTGGTAAGGGTCCATAAATTCCAGTAGGAATTTTCTGAGGTCTATCCCCTCCTTTTAAAGTAAATGGCCTTATGGCTGGTATGTCCACTGCGGCACTGTGTTGGGTAGCTGGGCTAAGGGAGAATATGGTTGGTTTCCCCTGTTCATTTGTCCTGGGCCCGGGGTAGGGCCCGAAATCGAGTTTCCCTGCGGCTTTTCTGCAAAACTTGTATTTAATTTAGTGCGACATTCTCGAGCCCAATGTTTTCCCTTCTTACATCGTGGACAAATTCCAGGTCCGCGCCCTTTGTCAGGTTTCTTTTCTTTACAGTTCCTTTTCAAATGCCCTAATTGACCGCAACCAAAACATTTCATGTTCTCGAGTTGTTTAGATTGCAAGGAATGCCAGGTAGTGGCCATTGTTTCAGCAAACAGCTGCATCTTTCTACTCTCTGATGTAACATCCTTACAGGCCTTCATGAAAGCATTAATATCTCCTGTATCTTTAATAGGCAATATAATTCTCTTACAATCCTCATTAGCATTTTCATATGCCAGCAGTTTTAACAGCTGCTGTCTAGCTTCTTCTCCTATGACAGTTCTCTCCAAGGTTAATTTTAATCGTGATAAGAACTCGACATAAGGCTCATTAGTCTTTTGAATAACCTTAGTCCAAGATCCATAATGTTCTCCTTTTGGGTGAATACGATCCCAAGCTTCTAAACTAATTTCCCGTAATTGATCATGGATTTCTTCAGGGGTAATAACTTGAGCAGCAATATCAGAATATTGACCTATTCCCGCCAACATTTCGTAAGTTATAGCCTGGACCCGAGGATTGTTACTTAAAGCGTTCTGACGAGCCTGATCCATACAGAGCTCGGAGAACCACATCTGCCATTGCAGATATTCAGGCTCCTTTAAAAGAGCTCTACAAAGGACTCTCCAATCTTCTGGAGCAAAATTATTATAATGTCGAGCTGTACCTATAAGTAGCTCTTTGACATAATGTGATTGCGGTCCATATAAAGTCACTGCCTTTTTCAAGCGACCAATATCATCTATTGAAATACCTTCATAATATGGTGCTTGTGCTACTCCCTGGACCGGGGGAGGCCTAATAACCGGAAAGGCAAAGATAGGTCTGTCAGCCTCACTCTCATCGTCATTATCCTTTAACGCATCAAGCTCAGCTAAAGCAGCAGAAAGAAAAGGATTTTTGGGAGAAAAAGCTAGCGCGGGCGGCAAAGGCGGAGTGGAAGGCTTTTT
>NW_022591318.1:6441-7064 GCF_004348235.1 Phoca vitulina
TTTTCTTAGATTCCCCCGCCATAGTCATGACCCGCTGAAAAACCTTCCATAAGTGCTCGGTCTCGGGATCAGACGTTACTTTCAGTTTCGATTCATCGCTATCGCACTCATTAGGTTCGCGAGGCAGTGCAAGCTTAAAGGCATCCGTTTCTATTGCCTTTTTCTCATTTGTATCAAGGGGAAGGTCCTGTATCGAAGGAGCCACTTCCTTCTGAAAATTCTCAACCGTGCGATCATCCTCCATTGCTCTTAACACTGTAAATATAATCGACCAGATGGACCAAAATCGTACAGGAATCTTTTCCCCCTGCCTCATGGCCTTTTCTACATTATGGCGGACCCGCCGCCAATTATCCACCTCCAGGGAGCCCTCCTCGGGAAACCAAGGATTCCAGTCTCGAACCACTTTCAAACACATCTCAATATCAGTAGAAGCGACAGTAATGCCATAGACAGCAAGTGAATGCTTCAGCATTCGAACATAAGGAGTAGAGGTTTCTTGTCCCATGACCCTGTATTGTATTAAATTACTCACCCTTCCTGAACGTCCTTCAGGGTCCCTGTTCGGGCGCCAATTGTCAACGTCTAGTGCGTTGGGGTCCCTGGGTAAGGGTCGCGAAATC
>NW_022591319.1:0-7047 GCF_004348235.1 Phoca vitulina
AATTTCCCAAGCGGGACAACTTGACCCAACTGACTGGGGTCCGCTCTGGGGCCAGCGTAGGGGTCTGTGATTTTATGACGGCGTTTTTGCCCTTTCAGGGCCACCTGTTGGCGCATCCCCCGTTGAAAAGCTGGCCTGGGTCAGTGATTCGCTTCCACTGAGGGCTGTGAGACAGTGACGTCCAGTCGTCCCTTCTGCACCCCCCCCCATCAGTGGCTTCATTCTCCTGCCACCAGAGCCTTTGGGAGGGCGGGTGCAGGCTGAGTCCTGTCTCTTGAATCAGCACTTTTCACAGTTGTGGGGTCCTAGCTGGGCCCTGCTTATAACACCGACAGAGAACATTTTGAGAACATTCTGGAAAATTAGAATGTAATCTGGATTAGGATAGTAAACATTTTTGTAGGTGTGATCATGTAATTCTGTCTGTAGGAGAAAATGTTGCTCTCTTGTTCTACATGCAGCCAAAACCAAAAAAGCTTTACTTCCCTCAAATGACCCCTGAATGTCATTCATCCCTCAGAAGTAGAGTGAAAATACAGTTGGTTCAAACACAGGATAACTGCGGGCATTTTACCTGCACGTGCGCGCACACTAACTCACAGAATGGGGTGAGCAGCACAGCCTCCCTTCCTTTAGTCCTGTCCTCCCTGTGACTGGGATTCCAGCTCATCTGGGGAGAAGATTGGAGGTGTAGGGTCAAACACGTGGCAGGTTGTGTGCTCTCCTCATCTTCATCCCTCCTGTGTCCTCACCTGTGCCGGGACTTCGGGTTGGAACAGGTGTGGCGCCTGGGCCGGTACATGGAGTCCGAAGGGATGGGGCCAGTTCCCAGGTTCGGACTGAAGAGCCGCTAATGTTTCCTGGACCCTCAAACAAGCCTGCTCTTGTCACGAGGAGGACATGCATGGGCTCACCCGCCAGCCGCGGGGGGTGCGAGACTCGAGGCACGGGGACTCCAGAGCGGGTTCAGCCCAGACCAGGCCAGAGTTCGGCCCACCGCTGATCTGAGAGTGGGTCCCACCAGACCCAGGGAAGCACCGTGGAGGACCCCACAGAGTAGCCGGCCCTTAGCCGATCGGCAGCCCTGTGAGGACACAAAGCTCCTGTTTTAGGCCACTGTTCAGGGTGACTCCTTACACAGCATTCTGTGGCAAGAGCTGACAGACACTGTCCCCTTCCCAGTCTGGGCACCCAGGAATACATGGGTGTCCTGTCCCACAAGTGCCCGGGTCCCTCATCCCACTGAAACAGCAACTCTGAGAAAGCTGGGGGAGCCTCTCTTCTGTTGCATTCACGAAGACACCAGGCATGCACGGACCCGGCCTTTCAGACACTTAACGGGCAAGTGACAACTCGTGTAAGAAACTCATCATTATTGCTTATGAAGGTTTTATGACTGCGTTACAGGAAGATCTATTTCCACTCAGGAGTTAGTGGGGAAAAAAATACTGTCCCCAACAAGCCTCCTGAACAGTAATGTGCGATGTGTTTACTCACAGCGAGGGATCAGATTGTAATGAGCTTTCACATTCAGACACGGCACACTCGGAAAACCGTCCTCAGTGGGATGGTCTGATCAAGCTGGTAACACACCAGACGTGTGAGAAGTCCTCCCGCTCCTGGTGAAGAGACTTCGGATCCTCACCACCAGCTCTGAACTAATTTGGGGCCCCCAAGGCAGCAGAGCCTGTGGCAGGTGGTAAGGAGCTGGTGAAAACGCTTGATGTTCATTGGAGCATCCTAGGAGGGAAGCAACACAACTTACCAAGTGGATCAGGAGTCATCCCGTCCCCCCGATGGGGCAGTGGGAGCCGGACCTCCCGGCCAGCAGAGGACACATGCAGGGCTGGGCTGTGAGCACTGCCTGGTGGCCCCAGGCCCACATGTGCTGTGTTCTGGAGGAGGTTAGAGGACTTTGGGAGGTATTCCGAAGTATTCTGTCCCTACTCCCACCCGCATGGGCAGAGTTGTGCCCTGCTGCCCCTCATGTTGGGCAGAGCCACGTGATGTGTTTGGGCCCATTGCAGAAGGATGTCCCCACATCTAGAAAAGCGCCCCATGATGAGCCGTGAGAGGAGCCTGCCAGCCAGCCCGCTACTCCCATAGGTCAGGAGACACGCGGAGCTGACCCCAGGCCTGCAGGCTGAGGAGGGGTGGCCCTGCTCACCAGGAGCCTCACCTGGCTTAGCCACCTCGGTGCCACGTCACCCGGCAAAGCCCCGCTGAGCTCCCTGAGAGCACCAGCCTGTGCCCCTCCAGCTGTGTCTGCCCTGCGGCCGCTGCCAGGGGCCACCTAGCTCAGAGCTCCTGCCCTCAGACTGATGAGCTGTCGGGGCTGAGCCGGAAATGGCCTCCTTCGGAAGCCTGCACCAGCTGCCCCCTGCCAGGGAGAAAGCCTCAAGTGACAGCTGTCCAGCATGAGACAGACTGAGCCTCCCACATAAAAGGAGTCTCCCTTCCACAGCTTTTCTCCTGAGGGTGGGCACTTTGCCAAGTCGACAATTTCAAGAATTGGGTTTGTGGACGATGGGTTTGCTCTTCTTGCTTCCAGAAGCTCAGGCATGGCAGGTGTCTCCCAGCCCCCCGCATGCAGAGGCTGTGCCCCCAGCAGCCCGTTCCCAAGGGCAGCACCCGCACCCTCTGACACCACTTGCGGGGGGAGCAGTGCTCAGACAGGCGCAGATGCTCCCTGGTGCGGCCCCTCCGTCCCCAGCGTCTTCCTTAGAGATCGCAGGTCAGACGCCTGGGCCCAGCGTGGGCTCGTTCGGTTCACGCAGGCTGGACTTGGGGGCCCTCGGCTTTTCTGAGAAATGCCCCGAATCTTCCCCTTTGCTTCTCTTCTCTGTTTTTAACAGCTCTGTTGTGTCACCATGGGCGTAAAACAGAAGGCACATGCTGATAACTGCGCATGTGTGTATCCATGTGAAACCATCGCCACAGTCAGAATGATGAGCATATTCATCACCCCCAGCTTCCCTTGTTTCCTTTTCTCACCCCCGCCCGCTGTTTGGCAACAAGCACTCTGCGTGCTGTCACTATAACACATTTCCACTTTCTAGAATTTTTTGTAAACAGAATCCTGCCATTTGTACTCCCTTGGGCTTCTTTTCCTCAAAATCATGGTTTTGACCTCATCCGTGTAGTTGTGTGTCCATGGTCCACCCTTCCTGTGGCTGAGCAGGTCCGAGTATGGATGGACCACAGCTCGTCGATGCATTCAGCTGTGGATGGACGTTCATTTATTTCCAGTTTGGCTCATTACAAATAAAGCTGCCGTGCACATGTGAGGATGTGGTTTTATTTAGGCATTTGCTTTCATTTTCCTTGGGTGAGAATCTAGGAGTGAATTGGCTGGGTCACACGGATGTGTGTGACTGTCTAAGCAGCCGCCATATTGTTTTCTGGAATCCTACCATCTCTCAGGATCATCAGCAGGGCACGAGAGTTCTGGTCGGCCCACACCCTGGGCAGCACCCTGTATCATAGGTCTGAAATGTTGGCCATTCTAATAGGTGTGCGGTGGTATTTTTAAACACCCCAAAGGGGTATAACTTAGGTACCACACATTTACTTGTTGAAGCCTACAATTCAATGATTTTTAGTCAATTCCATCACCACACCATCACCACAATCCAATTTTGGAGCATTTGATCTATATCTGTGGTCTGCTTTTGCTATATTTTCGTTCAAGGTGTGAGGCTTCTGGTTGGTGTTTATTTTTTTATGTGAATGTCCGATCTTTACAACACCATTAGTTGCAAAGATTATACTTACTCCACTGACTTACTATTCAACTTTGTGAAAAGTCAGTTTCCATAGTATTATGGGTCTATTTCTGGACTGTAAATTTTGTTCCCTTATGTACGTTTCTGCTTTTTGTCAACACCACACTCCCTTGATGACTGTAACTTTAAGGAATTACTAAAATTGGGTGGGGCATTCCTCCAGCTCCTTTTCTTCCTTAAAATTGTTCTGACTGTTCTACTTCATTTGCCTTTTCATATGAATTTTAGAATCAACCTGTCTCTCAGTCCGCCTGGATCCCGAGAGAATTTTATTGTACTGCATTACATGAGTAGATTATTTGGGGGAAAAGATGTCCCTGCTCCTGCATCCTCAAATCCCTGAGTGTGGTATGTCCCTCCATTGATTTAGATCTTCTTTGACTTGTCTCATCAGTGATTTGCCATGTTCAGAATACAGACCCCGTACATGTTTTATGGCCTATTGTGATTGTATTTTGTGGTTCAGGTTTTCACTTCTCGTATATGTTGTGGTTCATGGATACCAGGGAGGGGCAAAAAAGGAAAGTGATTCCGGAATTGGTCATCCTTTAAGCTCTGGTTACCTTCCCATCCCTCCCATACTGTGGACCTTCTGGAGTTTTCAGAGAGCTGTTCCGTGCACTTCAGGGTTTTAGGTGCATTTCCTGGGAGACCAGAGTTTTGTAAGGAGCTGTGGCTGACACCACCAGCTATCCAGAGAAATCCACCCCCCTCCCCTGGACACACAGTGGGACTACATTTCCCAGCCTCCCTTGCATTCATGTGTTCGTGTGACCCTGTTGTGTCAGTGGTGCGTGAGCAGAAGGGATGGGCAGCCTGTCCAGGGCTGGACCTTAGAGTCTCCTGCCCACATGCTGAGTGAGGTGGTGATGCCCTTAGAAACCTCAAGCTAGTGCCAGATGGGCAGCCAGAACACAGGGTCCCTGACTGGCTGGAGGAGAATCATCCAGTCAAGCTAAACATCCATCCTGGACACTTGTGCCAGAAATACCACATGTTTTATGTTTTACGTTGTGGAAGGTCACGGGTCAGTTGTCACTCCATCTCAGCCTCACCTGGCTTAGTACCTGAGGATGGACATATTTTTACCCACACAGAGGAGAGCACTGGGTGGCTGGCCAGAGAGAGCAGAAAGGACAGAGCGTGAGGGAGAGGTGGTCACTGCATCTCCCCCCAGGGGGCGGAGGTCAGAGGAATGGGGGGATTTGCAGAGGTGAGGACGGGGTTCTGTGCCTGCCTCCCAGCGTGCTCTGCAGAACCAGCCTCCGAGCCCCGCACAGAGCGGGAAGAGAGTGCTCCTTTGGGGGCTCAATTGTCGGAGTGGTCTCTGCCTGATGTGTACCCCAGTCCCGTGTCCCTTCGAGCTCACACCCCACAATGCCTGGATGGCTTGGTTGACATTGGGTATGGCCCGGGACCTCAGCCTGAGGCAGGGGCCACAGCCAGGCTGGCTCAGTCGGTCAACGGGGGTCGGCCCTGGGGATCCGGCAGGAGGCCCGAGTGAGTGTGTTCCCCACATTAACAGGCCTGAGCGGCTGACACACAAGGCCTCCTGTCTCTTGTCCTTGGACAGAATTGTCCTCGTAGGCCCAACACCGGGAACAGGTGCTTCGGGACGAGGTCCCACTCTGGCTGTTCACAGGGAAGCGCATCTGGGGAAGGATGAAGGGAAACCAAGTGGCTCAGTGGATAGAAGGACCACAGTGGCCAGGCGGCCTGACTCCCCATCCTCAGCTGTGGGTGCGCCCAGATGCACGGTCTCTATTCACCGTCACTGGACTCATCTTGTGTGAGAGCCAGCGTTCTCACTGATGCAACACATGTAGTTCGGTAAATTCTAAGGGAATTCAGACCAGATCCAAGTAAAGTACAGCAGGGTGTCGTGGGAGCTTCGACGCAGTCCCAGGCGAGACATGCATACGGCCGTGACCCTGGTCGGGAGTCTGGTGCTCAGGCAGCAGGAGGTGCTGTGCCCCCACTGCTGGAGCCCAAGGAGGGGGTGCTGCCCAGGCCCATCCTCGTGCTGCCCCTGCTGAGAGGAGAACCGACACGTGTGGGGGTGGGAGAGACAGGGGACCGAGGGGTCCCATCCCTGCAGCCTGAACCCCCTTCTTGGGCCCCCAATCCTGACTCCGTCCTAAATGCAGCTGCTGTGTCAGGATGTTGATGGCAGGGCAGGTGTAGAGGGAAGGTTCCAGAGCCTCTCTCAGCCCCATGCTGGAAACGGTGTAGCCTGGAAACAAGGTTGTAGGTGTCCATGTGCACAGTGCACATCCCACTGCCAAGGTCCTGCTGGAGGGCGAGCGTGTGCCCTGGGGTCACTCCTGCATCTCAGCGTGTGATAGCAAAACCCTGGGGAATCCCGAGGGACCCAGAGCGGGACTGTCCTGTGCCTTCTGGGCCGGTGCTCGATGGCAGCTCCGCAGAAACCAGGTGGCCCTGCAGATCTGTGTTATTTGTACCCAGTGGTCTCTGCTGTGTACCGAGTGCTGCGGGGAGGAGGTGACGTGTCACTTACGATATGGTTCCGTTCTGGTAGAAAGAAGGTTGTATGTGTGCCTGCGGGAATGTGTGCGCTTTTCTAGTGTAGCAGCATTCACACGCGTGCTGCATCAGTGTGAGCTGTTCGACCTAGCGATTCAGCAGTTCCGTGCGTGACTTCGTGCTCCCACAGTACGTGTCGTCACCCTCTGTCACCACACAAGGTGATTGGACTCTCACTGACTAGAGTCCCGATGCTGTGCCTTCCATCTCCGTAATGCCTCACGAATGTGCGTGTCTTCCCGGAGCCAGGGCCATGCCAATCTTCTGGAATGTTCCAGGTTTGGTATCTGCTTTTTTGCTAAGACCAGGTAAAAATAAGGGAAAGATGCAGCGTTAATTGGCAACGGTGATTGGTTTCTGATGGTGGGACCGTGGGTGGTTCTACTTCTTCTTCGACTCCCTGCCTTTTCTGGGCTCCTCTCCTGTGCCATTAATATGCATTGTTTATGCAACTAAACTAACGGGAAGCTTTTAAATATTGGCTTTGCCTGCTGGCTCCTTCCTCCCTGGGCACGCGTCTTGGTGAGAATGGCCCGTGCATGTCCCCATCTTTGTGAAATGCATGTGAAATGTGCAGTGTCTCCCACCAGCACCGCAGACCCATGAAGGTAATCCCAGTAGTGATCAGCCTGGACAACAGACGTCTACACTCGGAGTTTCAGAATGTTCCACTGGGCTTGTCTGTGCACAAAGTTCACTTTGTCTCACACTTTCATCT
>NW_022591320.1:0-7047 GCF_004348235.1 Phoca vitulina
AGATGAAAGTGTGAGACAAAGTGAACTTTGTGCACAGACAAGCCCAGTGGAACATTCTGAAACTCCGAGTGTAGACGTCTGTTGTCCAGGCTGATCACTACTGGGATTACCTTCATGGGTCTGCGGTGCTGGTGGGAGACACTGCACATTTCACATGCATTTCACAAAGATGGGGACATGCACGGGCCATTCTCACCAAGACGCGTGCCCAGGGAGGAAGGAGCCAGCAGGCAAAGCCAATATTTAAAAGCTTCCCGTTAGTTTAGTTGCATAAACAATGCATATTAATGGCACAGGAGAGGAGCCCAGAAAAGGCAGGGAGTCGAAGAAGAAGTAGAACCACCCACGGTCCCACCATCAGAAACCAATCACCGTTGCCAATTAACGCTGCATCTTTCCCTTATTTTTACCTGGTCTTAGCAAAAAAGCAGATACCAAACCTGGAACATTCCAGAAGATTGGCATGGCCCTGGCTCCGGGAAGACACGCACATTCGTGAGGCATTACGGAGATGGAAGGCACAGCATCGGGACTCTAGTCAGTGAGAGTCCAATCACCTTGTGTGGTGACAGAGGGTGACGACACGTACTGTGGGAGCACGAAGTCACGCACGGAACTGCTGAATCGCTAGGTCGAACAGCTCACACTGATGCAGCACGCGTGTGAATGCTGCTACACTAGAAAAGCGCACACATTCCCGCAGGCACACATACAACCTTCTTTCTACCAGAACGGAACCATATCGTAAGTGACACGTCACCTCCTCCCCGCAGCACTCGGTACACAGCAGAGACCACTGGGTACAAATAACACAGATCTGCAGGGCCACCTGGTTTCTGCGGAGCTGCCATCGAGCACCGGCCCAGAAGGCACAGGACAGTCCCGCTCTGGGTCCCTCGGGATTCCCCAGGGTTTTGCTATCACACGCTGAGATGCAGGAGTGACCCCAGGGCACACGCTCGCCCTCCAGCAGGACCTTGGCAGTGGGATGTGCACTGTGCACATGGACACCTACAACCTTGTTTCCAGGCTACACCGTTTCCAGCATGGGGCTGAGAGAGGCTCTGGAACCTTCCCTCTACACCTGCCCTGCCATCAACATCCTGACACAGCAGCTGCATTTAGGACGGAGTCAGGATTGGGGGCCCAAGAAGGGGGTTCAGGCTGCAGGGATGGGACCCCTCGGTCCCCTGTCTCTCCCACCCCCACACGTGTCGGTTCTCCTCTCAGCAGGGGCAGCACGAGGATGGGCCTGGGCAGCACCCCCTCCTTGGGCTCCAGCAGTGGGGGCACAGCACCTCCTGCTGCCTGAGCACCAGACTCCCGACCAGGGTCACGGCCGTATGCATGTCTCGCCTGGGACTGCGTCGAAGCTCCCACGACACCCTGCTGTACTTTACTTGGATCTGGTCTGAATTCCCTTAGAATTTACCGAACTACATGTGTTGCATCAGTGAGAACGCTGGCTCTCACACAAGATGAGTCCAGTGACGGTGAATAGAGACCGTGCATCTGGGCGCACCCACAGCTGAGGATGGGGAGTCAGGCCGCCTGGCCACTGTGGTCCTTCTATCCACTGAGCCACTTGGTTTCCCTTCATCCTTCCCCAGATGCGCTTCCCTGTGAACAGCCAGAGTGGGACCTCGTCCCGAAGCACCTGTTCCCGGTGTTGGGCCTACGAGGACAATTCTGTCCAAGGACAAGAGACAGGAGGCCTTGTGTGTCAGCCGCTCAGGCCTGTTAATGTGGGGAACACACTCACTCGGGCCTCCTGCCGGATCCCCAGGGCCGACCCCCGTTGACCGACTGAGCCAGCCTGGCTGTGGCCCCTGCCTCAGGCTGAGGTCCCGGGCCATACCCAATGTCAACCAAGCCATCCAGGCATTGTGGGGTGTGAGCTCGAAGGGACACGGGACTGGGGTACACATCAGGCAGAGACCACTCCGACAATTGAGCCCCCAAAGGAGCACTCTCTTCCCGCTCTGTGCGGGGCTCGGAGGCTGGTTCTGCAGAGCACGCTGGGAGGCAGGCACAGAACCCCGTCCTCACCTCTGCAAATCCCCCCATTCCTCTGACCTCCGCCCCCTGGGGGGAGATGCAGTGACCACCTCTCCCTCACGCTCTGTCCTTTCTGCTCTCTCTGGCCAGCCACCCAGTGCTCTCCTCTGTGTGGGTAAAAATATGTCCATCCTCAGGTACTAAGCCAGGTGAGGCTGAGATGGAGTGACAACTGACCCGTGACCTTCCACAACGTAAAACATAAAACATGTGGTATTTCTGGCACAAGTGTCCAGGATGGATGTTTAGCTTGACTGGATGATTCTCCTCCAGCCAGTCAGGGACCCTGTGTTCTGGCTGCCCATCTGGCACTAGCTTGAGGTTTCTAAGGGCATCACCACCTCACTCAGCATGTGGGCAGGAGACTCTAAGGTCCAGCCCTGGACAGGCTGCCCATCCCTTCTGCTCACGCACCACTGACACAACAGGGTCACACGAACACATGAATGCAAGGGAGGCTGGGAAATGTAGTCCCACTGTGTGTCCAGGGGAGGGGGGTGGATTTCTCTGGATAGCTGGTGGTGTCAGCCACAGCTCCTTACAAAACTCTGGTCTCCCAGGAAATGCACCTAAAACCCTGAAGTGCACGGAACAGCTCTCTGAAAACTCCAGAAGGTCCACAGTATGGGAGGGATGGGAAGGTAACCAGAGCTTAAAGGATGACCAATTCCGGAATCACTTTCCTTTTTTGCCCCTCCCTGGTATCCATGAACCACAACATATACGAGAAGTGAAAACCTGAACCACAAAATACAATCACAATAGGCCATAAAACATGTACGGGGTCTGTATTCTGAACATGGCAAATCACTGATGAGACAAGTCAAAGAAGATCTAAATCAATGGAGGGACATACCACACTCAGGGATTTGAGGATGCAGGAGCAGGGACATCTTTTCCCCCAAATAATCTACTCATGTAATGCAGTACAATAAAATTCTCTCGGGATCCAGGCGGACTGAGAGACAGGTTGATTCTAAAATTCATATGAAAAGGCAAATGAAGTAGAACAGTCAGAACAATTTTAAGGAAGAAAAGGAGCTGGAGGAATGCCCCACCCAATTTTAGTAATTCCTTAAAGTTACAGTCATCAAGGGAGTGTGGTGTTGACAAAAAGCAGAAACGTACATAAGGGAACAAAATTTACAGTCCAGAAATAGACCCATAATACTATGGAAACTGACTTTTCACAAAGTTGAATAGTAAGTCAGTGGAGTAAGTATAATCTTTGCAACTAATGGTGTTGTAAAGATCGGACATTCACATAAAAAAATAAACACCAACCAGAAGCCTCACACCTTGAACGAAAATATAGCAAAAGCAGACCACAGATATAGATCAAATGCTCCAAAATTGGATTGTGGTGATGGTGTGGTGATGGAATTGACTAAAAATCATTGAATTGTAGGCTTCAACAAGTAAATGTGTGGTACCTAAGTTATACCCCTTTGGGGTGTTTAAAAATACCACCGCACACCTATTAGAATGGCCAACATTTCAGACCTATGATACAGGGTGCTGCCCAGGGTGTGGGCCGACCAGAACTCTCGTGCCCTGCTGATGATCCTGAGAGATGGTAGGATTCCAGAAAACAATATGGCGGCTGCTTAGACAGTCACACACATCCGTGTGACCCAGCCAATTCACTCCTAGATTCTCACCCAAGGAAAATGAAAGCAAATGCCTAAATAAAACCACATCCTCACATGTGCACGGCAGCTTTATTTGTAATGAGCCAAACTGGAAATAAATGAACGTCCATCCACAGCTGAATGCATCGACGAGCTGTGGTCCATCCATACTCGGACCTGCTCAGCCACAGGAAGGGTGGACCATGGACACACAACTACACGGATGAGGTCAAAACCATGATTTTGAGGAAAAGAAGCCCAAGGGAGTACAAATGGCAGGATTCTGTTTACAAAAAATTCTAGAAAGTGGAAATGTGTTATAGTGACAGCACGCAGAGTGCTTGTTGCCAAACAGCGGGCGGGGGTGAGAAAAGGAAACAAGGGAAGCTGGGGGTGATGAATATGCTCATCATTCTGACTGTGGCGATGGTTTCACATGGATACACACATGCGCAGTTATCAGCATGTGCCTTCTGTTTTACGCCCATGGTGACACAACAGAGCTGTTAAAAACAGAGAAGAGAAGCAAAGGGGAAGATTCGGGGCATTTCTCAGAAAAGCCGAGGGCCCCCAAGTCCAGCCTGCGTGAACCGAACGAGCCCACGCTGGGCCCAGGCGTCTGACCTGCGATCTCTAAGGAAGACGCTGGGGACGGAGGGGCCGCACCAGGGAGCATCTGCGCCTGTCTGAGCACTGCTCCCCCCGCAAGTGGTGTCAGAGGGTGCGGGTGCTGCCCTTGGGAACGGGCTGCTGGGGGCACAGCCTCTGCATGCGGGGGGCTGGGAGACACCTGCCATGCCTGAGCTTCTGGAAGCAAGAAGAGCAAACCCATCGTCCACAAACCCAATTCTTGAAATTGTCGACTTGGCAAAGTGCCCACCCTCAGGAGAAAAGCTGTGGAAGGGAGACTCCTTTTATGTGGGAGGCTCAGTCTGTCTCATGCTGGACAGCTGTCACTTGAGGCTTTCTCCCTGGCAGGGGGCAGCTGGTGCAGGCTTCCGAAGGAGGCCATTTCCGGCTCAGCCCCGACAGCTCATCAGTCTGAGGGCAGGAGCTCTGAGCTAGGTGGCCCCTGGCAGCGGCCGCAGGGCAGACACAGCTGGAGGGGCACAGGCTGGTGCTCTCAGGGAGCTCAGCGGGGCTTTGCCGGGTGACGTGGCACCGAGGTGGCTAAGCCAGGTGAGGCTCCTGGTGAGCAGGGCCACCCCTCCTCAGCCTGCAGGCCTGGGGTCAGCTCCGCGTGTCTCCTGACCTATGGGAGTAGCGGGCTGGCTGGCAGGCTCCTCTCACGGCTCATCATGGGGCGCTTTTCTAGATGTGGGGACATCCTTCTGCAATGGGCCCAAACACATCACGTGGCTCTGCCCAACATGAGGGGCAGCAGGGCACAACTCTGCCCATGCGGGTGGGAGTAGGGACAGAATACTTCGGAATACCTCCCAAAGTCCTCTAACCTCCTCCAGAACACAGCACATGTGGGCCTGGGGCCACCAGGCAGTGCTCACAGCCCAGCCCTGCATGTGTCCTCTGCTGGCCGGGAGGTCCGGCTCCCACTGCCCCATCGGGGGGACGGGATGACTCCTGATCCACTTGGTAAGTTGTGTTGCTTCCCTCCTAGGATGCTCCAATGAACATCAAGCGTTTTCACCAGCTCCTTACCACCTGCCACAGGCTCTGCTGCCTTGGGGGCCCCAAATTAGTTCAGAGCTGGTGGTGAGGATCCGAAGTCTCTTCACCAGGAGCGGGAGGACTTCTCACACGTCTGGTGTGTTACCAGCTTGATCAGACCATCCCACTGAGGACGGTTTTCCGAGTGTGCCGTGTCTGAATGTGAAAGCTCATTACAATCTGATCCCTCGCTGTGAGTAAACACATCGCACATTACTGTTCAGGAGGCTTGTTGGGGACAGTATTTTTTTCCCCACTAACTCCTGAGTGGAAATAGATCTTCCTGTAACGCAGTCATAAAACCTTCATAAGCAATAATGATGAGTTTCTTACACGAGTTGTCACTTGCCCGTTAAGTGTCTGAAAGGCCGGGTCCGTGCATGCCTGGTGTCTTCGTGAATGCAACAGAAGAGAGGCTCCCCCAGCTTTCTCAGAGTTGCTGTTTCAGTGGGATGAGGGACCCGGGCACTTGTGGGACAGGACACCCATGTATTCCTGGGTGCCCAGACTGGGAAGGGGACAGTGTCTGTCAGCTCTTGCCACAGAATGCTGTGTAAGGAGTCACCCTGAACAGTGGCCTAAAACAGGAGCTTTGTGTCCTCACAGGGCTGCCGATCGGCTAAGGGCCGGCTACTCTGTGGGGTCCTCCACGGTGCTTCCCTGGGTCTGGTGGGACCCACTCTCAGATCAGCGGTGGGCCGAACTCTGGCCTGGTCTGGGCTGAACCCGCTCTGGAGTCCCCGTGCCTCGAGTCTCGCACCCCCCGCGGCTGGCGGGTGAGCCCATGCATGTCCTCCTCGTGACAAGAGCAGGCTTGTTTGAGGGTCCAGGAAACATTAGCGGCTCTTCAGTCCGAACCTGGGAACTGGCCCCATCCCTTCGGACTCCATGTACCGGCCCAGGCGCCACACCTGTTCCAACCCGAAGTCCCGGCACAGGTGAGGACACAGGAGGGATGAAGATGAGGAGAGCACACAACCTGCCACGTGTTTGACCCTACACCTCCAATCTTCTCCCCAGATGAGCTGGAATCCCAGTCACAGGGAGGACAGGACTAAAGGAAGGGAGGCTGTGCTGCTCACCCCATTCTGTGAGTTAGTGTGCGCGCACGTGCAGGTAAAATGCCCGCAGTTATCCTGTGTTTGAACCAACTGTATTTTCACTCTACTTCTGAGGGATGAATGACATTCAGGGGTCATTTGAGGGAAGTAAAGCTTTTTTGGTTTTGGCTGCATGTAGAACAAGAGAGCAACATTTTCTCCTACAGACAGAATTACATGATCACACCTACAAAAATGTTTACTATCCTAATCCAGATTACATTCTAATTTTCCAGAATGTTCTCAAAATGTTCTCTGTCGGTGTTATAAGCAGGGCCCAGCTAGGACCCCACAACTGTGAAAAGTGCTGATTCAAGAGACAGGACTCAGCCTGCACCCGCCCTCCCAAAGGCTCTGGTGGCAGGAGAATGAAGCCACTGATGGGGGGGGGTGCAGAAGGGACGACTGGACGTCACTGTCTCACAGCCCTCAGTGGAAGCGAATCACTGACCCAGGCCAGCTTTTCAACGGGGGATGCGCCAACAGGTGGCCCTGAAAGGGCAAAAACGCCGTCATAAAATCACAGACCCCTACGCTGGCCCCAGAGCGGACCCCAGTCAGTTGGGTCAAGTTGTCCCGCTTGGGAAATT
>NW_022591321.1:0-6957 GCF_004348235.1 Phoca vitulina
AAACAATCACGGCCACAGAGGGCTCACATACCTGTATTAGCCTCAATTCCTTCTTTTTTCCTTTGTTTAAAAAGAAACGCCCACCAGAGAGTGGCTATAGACTTCCGGGAAGGTCGAACGAAACATACATACATGCACAGAAAACAGCATATAACAAAAATTAATGAAATTCCGATTCCTCCAGCGGTATGCCCTAAGCTTTGAATAATTCCCTTCGGGTCTAGTCCTTCAAATTGCTTYAAAAACGACTGAGCCAATGTAGCAGCATCCTCATTCTCAAAGGGTTTTCCAAATATCTCCTGAATATTAGTATGCAAATTATTAATCATATCTGTCGCCGATGAATTGCCCTCTAAATATTTCTGGATAATACTCCAATCATGTTGAGATTCATTATATCTTAAATTAGTAATACAAAAGGATGTGGAATTCCAATCACAACGCAACCAAATTTGTCTTTCAATTGTTAAAACCTTCTTCCCTAACCAACTAACAGTTTGTCTAAGAACATCTATCTGCGTTTGCAAACGAGTATCAATCATAGTTTGGGAAAGCCAAAGATCCCGTGAATCACGGTGCCAATTTTCTACAAAATGTTTAGTTTGCAAAGATGTATGTAACGCAATTCCAGAAACAGTGGCTAATGTGGTTACCGTAATTAAACTTAGAATGACTGCTACAACAATACCAATCAATCGTTTAGTTCGTTTCAAAACTTTTCTGAAAAATTCCAATACCAGAGCATCCACTGGATTTTGAGCCCATAGACGTTCTAAATTTACCGGAAGCCAAATATGAGAGCGTTGTTGCAAAATCATAAGAGAATATCCTGGTTTAAATTCTATAGAACTATTAATACAAGAATATAATCGACATTTAATACAGCTAATTCCATCATTAAAACTAAAATTTCCTATCAAAATTAGATATGGTAAAGGAACACATGCGGTTACATTAATTTCTTTAAAAATGGTGAAATTATAGGTCGACGCAGTCTTTGCTGTGCCGGAAAAGGTCCCATTATAAAATCTGACAGTCTTAAGCGCAGCTGCAACTTTCCATAAGTGTGTTTGTATATGATCTGGAAATTTTTGATGTGATATGCGAGGGTCTGCGATGCCGCCATCTCCCCAAGCCATCAATCGATGATTTACTACAGATTCATTCCATCGGTTCCGTGGGGGCATCCTATAAGACAAGGATAAATTACAGCGCAAGACGTCCCACTCTGAACAATTTTGTAAAAATTGGCCATATGGTCCCCACATAAGCAGATCCTTATAATATTTTGCAAACCTACCAACACATTCTTGCCATTCAAATGGCTTATAGGCCATTCCAATATAAGTAAAATCAGGACAAGCAGGGAACGAGGGAAATTCATCAAAGGTGACATTTCCCCAGGTCATATTAAGAGACCATGCTTCAAGCCTCTGTAATTGAGTGCGAGAGGAATTAACCATTGGTCCAGGTAAAATCCAATTCTGCCAATTCATATTTACGCATGGCGAGGGACCCAAGCAAATATATGGACCATCCCCTCTATGCAGGAAATTAAAAAAGGTACCGTCATCCTGATTAAGATAAGTCAGATTCTTCCAAGGAGGCGAAAGTATCATCGGGGAGGTATAAATAGGAATATCTGCACTTCCCCAAGGTGCAGGTTCCATCATAGGTGGGTTAGGTATATAAGCCCAATAACTTACATTAGTCGCCTCAATAGGAGGGGGTGACATAGTAAGCAAAGCGCACATGGCCAAAAACAAATGCTCAGGTGTACAAGGCTTTCTTGTTTCCTTCAAAATTTTTTGTCCCTCCCCAGCAAGCTTTTTAATATGCCCCCAAGTGGGTAAAGCAAGAGGCGGAGGCCGCCAGTGATGACGCCTATCCAAATGTAAGTGAGCCATAGCTTGCAGGAGAGATTCATCAGCTTGTAACATCGATTCGTGCACTCTCGGGGCTTCCATGCGTCGCCTGACAGCCGTCCGGATTGGTCCGCGACCGGATCCACCTTGCTGGGAGCCAGGAGCAGGTTTGTCCATTTTCTGTGGAAACATAAGCATAACCTTTCCCCCTATAAAGCAACAATCCTGGCTGCCATTCTGCATCCGCAGCGGGCTTAAACCATATATGTTCATTCAAGGGAAGAGGAGCCGTCTCTCCCTCTATGAACTGTTTTTCTGCTCTCGAGAGAATATCTCCCTGCGGAAGATTCAAGAAATTCAATGTAAACAATGCTTGTGACAAAATAGAACGTGCATTAGATTGAGTAAATGATAATATATGATCTGTTTTCCTCCTTTTTAATTTTTTAATTTGCAATTTTAAAGTATTGTGTGCACGCTCCACAATGGCCTGTCCTTGGGGATTATATTCAATGCCTGTTTTATGCATTATACCATATTGCAAACAGAAAGCTTGAAATTTTTTACTTTTATAAGCTGGCCCATTATCTGTCTTGATACTGGAAGGTAAACCCATCACAGCAAACGTTTCTAATAAATGAGTAATAACATGTTGTGTAGTTTCACCCATTTGTGCTGTGGCCCATATAAATTGAGAATAAGTATCTATTACAACATGTACATAAGATAATCGACCAAATTGTGCCACATGAGTAACATCCATTTGCCAAAGTTCGTTGGCATAAGTTCCTCGAGGATTAACCCCAGCTTTTACAGCACGTAAGTGTAAAGGTCTGCAAATAGGACACTGTTTTATAATTTGTTTTGCTTGACGATAAGGAATTTTATATTGAACATGTAATCTACCAGCATTGGTATGCAATAAATTATGTTCCTCGTCTGCAGATGCAAATGACACCAAAGCGTCTACTTGAGCATTGCCATAAGCCAAGGAACCAGGAAGATTAGTATGAGAGCGAATATGAGTTACATAAATACGAGTATTACGATTTCTTAACAAAGTTTGTAAGAGTAAAAATAAACTAAGTAGGTTGGACTTATTAGAACATACCACGGCAGTATATACATTTTTAACGACCCCAACAGCATATGCTGAATCAGCAAGAATATTCACAGCCGAGGGAAAATCTTTTAATACTTGGGCGATGGCAAATAATTCATTTTGTTGGACTGAATTAAAATCTGTATTTTGAACCCAATACCTTTTAGTTGTCCAATATGCACTTTTAGTTTTTGACCCATCTGTAAACACAGTGGGTGCATTAACCAAAGGTTGTTCACTAATTATATCCTGAATAATAAATTCTTGTTTACGAAAACAATCCCATAATTTTCCTTTAGGAAAATGGTAATTAATTTGTCCCACATACCCTGCAAGGGCAATCTGTAATTCCTCTATATTCCGTAACAAAAATGAAAATTGATCTTTAGAAAGAGGAATAATTATATCCATAATATCACATCCGGTCATAATTATAGCTCTATCTCGAGCCTGTTCTATCAAATATGCAATCTGAATACCATAAGGAGTGATATTTTTTGAAAAATGATGTCTAGTATAAATCCATTCAGCAGGCAACTCTTTTTGTCCAATAATAGCTGTGGGATATTGCCATGTATTTAAAATATACATTGTCAAGGGTAAAGAAGGATCAATGCGAGTAAGAAAAGCGGATTTAATTTTTTCTTCCACAAATTGTAATTCCTTTTCTGCTTCCGCAGTAAGCCGTCGGGGACTATGAATATCAGAATTTCCTTGTAATGTATCAAATAAATTATGTAATTGATAAGTAGGGATACCTAAAGATGGCCGTAACCAATTAATATCTCCTAATAATTTTTGAAAATCATTCAAAGTCTTCAAATTATCCCTTCGTATAGCTATTTTTTGTGGTCTAACAGTATTTCTTTCTATCACATATCCTAAATAATTTATAATATTTCCTTTTTGAATTTTTTCTGGAGCAATTACCAATCCAAAAGGAATAAAATACTCTGGCAATAATTTTAAAATTTCTTCTAACTCATTTTGATGAGGGCTAGCAAACAAAATATCATCCATATAATGAGCTATATACACCTGAGGCCACTTTTGACGCACGGGACGCAAGGCAGCGTCAACATAAAGTTGACACATCGTAGGGGAATTCATCATGCCTTGAGGCAAAACCTTCCATTGAAACCTTTGGTGAGGTCCCTGCCTATTTATAGAAGGAAGTGAAAAGGCAAAACGCTTCCTATCATCTTTATGTACAGGGATAGTGAAAAAACAATCCTGTAGATCAATTACCATTGTATGCCAATCCCTCGGCAAGGCAGCCGGTGAAGGTACCCCAGGCTGGAGAGCCCCCATGGGGAACATGGAGTTATTAACTCCACGTAAATCTGTAAGTAAACGCCATTTACCTGAAGTTTTCTTTATGACAAAAATTGGAGAGTTCCACGGAGAAGTGGAATGTTCAATATGTTGTTTTTGTAATTGCTCTCTTACCAATTGGTGTGCAGCAGCCAATTTTTCCTTAGTTAATGGCCATTGTTCAATCCACAAGGGATCTTCGGATTTCCATAATATTTTAATAGGTTCCATCTATAATCAAAATTCCAGGTGAGCTCCCCACTGTTCTAAAACATCACGGCCTAAAATATTTAAAGGGACATCTAAAATATATGGTTTTAACACGGCCAGTTGCCCATCCTGGGAGGTAAATGTTACAAATTGAGTGGCTAAGCCAATACTTCGGACAGGTGCCTTGCCAACTCCTTTTATCTGACAAGGAATCTCATTATAGGGGATATTTTCAGGCCAATCAGCAGTTTTGATAATAGTGATATCTGACCCTGTATCCAACAAGACAGTAATATCTTTCGTATTCAATTTAACTGTCATCAAGGGCTGCATACGAGTTATTTGTGTAGCCCAAAAAACACATTTTGGATCCGTGCTGCCAAACCCTCCATGCCTGACAGCGGTAGTCTGACCTATGGGGAGATAAGGTAATAACAATAACTGGGCAATTCGTTCTCCTGCTTCAAAGGACACATCAACTAGGGAAGACATAAGAACTTGAATTTCTCCTCTGTAATCAGCATCAATTATACCTAAGTGAACAGTCACTCCTTTTGATGTCAAACCAGAGCGACCTGTTAATAGAGCAAAAGTGCCAATTGGTAAGGGTCCATAAATTCCAGTAGGAATTTTCTGAGGTCTATCCCCTCCTTTTAAAGTAAATGGCCTTATGGCTGGTATGTCCACTGCGGCACTGTGTTGGGTAGCTGGGCTAAGGGAGAATATGGTTGGTTTCCCCTGTTCATTTGTCCTGGGCCCGGGGTAGGGCCCGAAATCGAGTTTCCCTGCGGCTTTTCTGCAAAACTTGTATTTAATTTAATGCGACATTCTCGAGCCCAATGTTTTCCCTTCTTACATCGTGGACAAATTCCAGGTCCGCGCCCTTTGTCAGGTTTCTTTTCTTTACAGTTCCTTTTCAAATGCCCTAAGTGACCGCAACCAAAACATTTCATGTTCTCGAGTTGCTTAGATTGCAAGGAATGCCAGGTAGTGGCCATTGTTTCAGCAAACAGCTGCATCTTTCTACTCTCTGATGTAACATCCTTACAGGCCTTCATGAAAGCATTAATATCTCCTGTATCTTTAATAGGCAATATAATTCTCTTACAATCCTCATTAGCATTTTCATATGCCAGCAGTTTTAACAGCTGCTGTCTAGCTTCTTCTCCTATGACAGTTCTCTCCAAGGTTAATTTTAATCGCGATAAGAACTCGACATAAGGCTCGTTAGTCTTTTGAATAACCTTAGTCCAAGATCCATAATGTTCTCCTTTTGGGTGAATACGATCCCAAGCTTCTAAACTAATTTCCCGTAATTGATCATGGATTTCTTCAGGGGTAATAACTTGAGCAGCAATATCAGAATATTGACCTATTCCCGCCAACATTTCATAAGTTATAGCCTGGACCCGAGGATTGTGACTTAAAGTGTTCTTACGAGCCTGATCCATACAGAGCTCGGAGAACCACATCTGCCATTGCAGATATTCAGGCTCCTTTAAAAGAGCTCTACAAAGGACTCTCCAATCTTCTGGAGCAAAATTATTATAATGTCGAGCTGTACCCATAAGTAGCTCTTTGACATAATGTGATTGCGGTCCATATAAAGTCACTGCCTTTTTTAAGCGTGCAATGTCCCCTATATCTATCCCATCATAATAGGGGGCCTGTGCAACTCCCTGGACCGGGGGAGGCCTAATAATTGGAAAAGCAAAGATAGGTCTGTCATCCTCACTCTCATCGTCATTATCCTTTAACGCATCAAGCTCAGCTAAAGCAGCAGAAAGAAAAGGATTTTTGGGAGAAAAAGCTAGCGCGGGCGGCAAAGGCGGAGCGGAAGGCTTTTTCTTAGATTCCCCCGCCATAGTCATGACCCGCTGAAAAACCTTCCATAAGTGCTCGGTCTCGGGATCCGACGTTACTTTCAGTTTCGATTCATCGCTATCGCACTCATTAGGTTCGCGAGGCAGTGCAAGCTTAAAGGCATCCGTTTCTATTGCCTTTTTCTCATCTGTATCAAGGGGAAGGTCCTGTATCGAAGGAGCCACTTCCTTCTGAAAATTCTCAACCGTGCGATCATCCTCCATTGCTCTTAACACTGTAAATATAATCGACCAGATGGACCAAAATCGTACAGGAATCTTTTCCCCCCGCCTCATGGCCTTTTCTACATTATGGCGGACCCGCCGCCAATTATCCACCTCCAGGGAGCCCTCCTCGGGAAACCAAGGATTCCAGTCTCGAACCACTTTCAAACACATCTCAATATCAGTAGAAGCGACAGTAATGCCATAGACAGCAAGTGAATGCTTCAGCATTCGAACATAAGGAGTAGAGGTTTCTTGTCCCATAACCCTGTATTGTATTAAATTACTCACCCTTCCTGAACGTCCTTCAGGGTCCCTGTTCGGGCGCCAATTGTCAACGTCTAGTGCGTTGGGGTCCCTGGGTAAGGGTCGCGAAATC
>NW_022591322.1:0-7035 GCF_004348235.1 Phoca vitulina
CACACACAAAAATAGACTCCAAATGGTTGAAAGACCTAAATGTGAGACGGGAGTCCATCAAACCTAGAGGAGAACAGAGGCAGCAACCTCTTCGACCTCAGCCGCAGCAACTTCTTCCTAGAAACATCGCCAAAGGCAAGGGAAGCAAGGGCAAAAATGAACTATTGGGACTTCATCAAGATAAAAAGCTTTTGCACAGCAAAAGAAACAGTCAACAAAACCAAAAGACAACCGACAGAATTGGAGAAGATATTTGCAAATGATGTATCAGATAAAGGGCTAGTATCCAAAATCTATAAAGAACTTATCAAACCCAACACCCAAAGAACAAAGAATCCAATCAAGAAATGGGCAGAAGACACGAACAGACATTTTTCCAAAGAAGACATCCAAATGGCCAAAAGACACATGAAAGAGTGCTCAACATTGCTCGGCATCAGGGAAATCCAAATCAAAACCTCAATGAGATACCACCTCACACCAGTCAGAATGGCTAAAATTAACAAGTCAGGAAAGGACAGATGTTGGCGGGGATGTGGAGAAAGGGGAACCCTCCTACACTGTTGCTGGGAATGTAAGCTGGTGCAACCACTCTGGAAAACAGTATGGAGGTTCCTCAAAAAGTTGAAAATAGAGCTACCATACGACCCAGCAATTGCACTACTGGGTATTTACCCCAAAGATACAAAGGTAGGGATCCGAAGGGGTACGTGTACCCCGATGTTTATAGCAGCAATGTCCATAATAGCCAAACTGTGGAAAGAGCCAAGATGTCCATCGACAGATGAATGGATAAAGAAGAAGTGGTATATATATACAATGGAATATTATGCAGCCATCAAAAGGAATGAGATCTTGCCATTTGCAATGACGTGGATGGAACTGGATGGTATTATGCTGAGCGAAATAAGTCAAACAGAAAGACATGTATCATATGACCTCACTGATATGAGGAATTCTTAATCTCAGGAAACAAACTGAGGGTTGCTGGAGTGGGGGGTGGGGTGGAGGAATGGGGTGACTGGGTGATAGACACTGGGGAGGGTATGTGCTCTGGTAAGGGCTGTGAATTGTGCAAGACTGTTGAATCTCAGATCTGTACCTCTGAAACAAATAATGCAATATATGTTAAGAAAAAAAAAAAGAAGAAGATAGCAGGAGGGGAAGAATGAAGGGGGGAAATCGGAGGGGGAGACGAACCATGAGAGATGATAGACTCTGAAAAACAAACTGAGGGTTCTAGAGGGGAGGGGGGTGGGAGGATGGGTTAGCCTGGTGATGGGTAAAGAGGGCACGTTCTGCATGGAGCACTGGGTGTTGTGCACAAACAATGAATCATGGAACACTACATCTAAAACTAATGATGTAATGTATGATGATTAACATAACAATAAAAAAAAAGAACTACGCTCTCAGCAACTTTCAAATATACAGAACTGTTATTAACTGCATCACTGTGCTGTACATTTCATCCCCATGGCTTATTCATCTTATAACTGGACGTTTATACCTTCTGACCACCTTTCCCCCACCTCCGTGCAGATATCTCTCTGAGATTGTGATTTTGTTTCCTTTGAATATATTCCCAGAAGTGGGATGCCCCTCCAGATGATTCCGTCACACAGTAAAGTCTGAGAACCCTTGACCTCCACGTAAAATAAGCAATTGTATAATGCGAGAGTGGAGGAGGGAAGAGACCGCATCTTAGTCATGACCAGTCAGAGTAAGAATGACACACCTCGCCTGGAGAGCCTTTCAAGTTGGACGAGATAAAGAAGGAAGCTGCCTCATGGAAGATCTTTCCCTTGACTTGGCTGACTGGAGGCCAGTGGTGGAAATACAGTTTTCCACGGCCGCACCGAAGCAGTTAGCTCCTCCAAACACTGCACTGGCTTCCACAAGATCTCATCTTTGCTCAGGAGTAAGGAGCCAACAGTCAAAGCCCGTGTTCATCATTAATTACCTCTTGAGGATTTACAGTGTCTAGTCTTCTAGGCCTCAAGATCTTTCTGACGTAGAAAATGATGACCCTGTGGGAGATCAGGTGTGACTGTTGATTGATACTAGAAGAGATCCCAAATACAGCTCCTCCATGACAAGTGCAGGGGTGCCCTGTGGCTGAGGGAGCCTAGGTGCTGAGTCTGAGATGCATGGTGGATGCTCCTGAGTTTCCCTCTGCCTGGTTTGCATTCCCCTACCTTCCCTGCCTGTCATCCAGCACACTAGGAAGAGGAGGTCAGAGCAGATAGTCAGGGCGGGCTTCAGAGAGGATGGGGAGAGCTGACCGAAGAGCTCAGAAATAACTGAGATGTTTGGGGAAGAGATGGAGTAGATGAGGCCCTGAGGATGTCAGTAGGTAGCAAAGCCATGAGCACCAGGATTCAATCACATGCTTCACTCTCACACATGTAGTGGGCTTCTCTTTGAGTGCTGTCCTAAAAGGGAACAATCAATAGGATTCACACACGGAGCTTTCTCAGCTGTGCTCATCATCCCACAGTGCCATGAACTTGGACTGACTGTTTTGCTAAAATGGACCTTGCCCGCTATGTTCATGTGATGCTGGGCAAGTCACCTTCCTCTTTGGACCTCAGAGTTGGGCCAGCCGTTCTCACCATATTCTTGCAGGTCTATGATTCTTTACTTCCAAATTCTCTACCACAGAGCCTAAGGTAACAGGACAGCAGAACCCCTGTGTGGCCCAGGACAAGTTTAAGAATCGGTCTTTGGCTGTGGCTCCATCCCTCTCTATCACACTGCTCTGCTCTTTAGTCTGCACCGGCCTTGGATGAAGCTCCGAGTGCCATCATGCTGGGATGACCCCACGATCCTCGGTCTCATGTCTCCTGTAGCCATCAGGAATTATTAGCGACACAATCTGCCTGGGAGAGAGCCACTCATCTGAACATCACTCCTTCTGGGACCAGGAGATCAATGATGAGCAGACCCTTGCCCCGAACTAATGGGCTGACAGGCGAGGGCATTTTGCCTTTGGCCTTCTGACTGCAGAGTCTCACATCTGTGAACTTGTCCATCAGCAATGCTAATGGAAAGCCGTATGCTGGGTAAGGACTGCAAAATACATGGGGTGGATAGCCTCATACTTTGCCTCTTTCTGAACAAAGCCAGCACGGCTAGATACTGTGTATGTGTGGCTCCTAGGAGAGGCTGGTGCCTAGGCCAGTTGCAGGAAGGCAGTCCCAGGCTGTTAAAAATGGAAGCACATTGTTCACTTGGTTTTTGTCAAGATGCCAGGGAGGGCCACCAAAATCTTCAGAGGTTACCTCTATGTGTTTTTCCCTGGCCTCTCTTACCAGAAAGCATGTCGTCCAAACCCTGTGATCTTCGGGAGGAAGCAGCTTTTGGACTGCTCTGTGTTAACCTGAGTGCTTGCCTACTTTGGTGTGTCAAGGGCTGCCTGAGACACTTGAGCCATTTGTAATCCCTTTCCCTTCAGAGCCGATCCAGAGCGGTGCTCTGGAAGCCTGCATTTCTATTTCAATTTGCAACCTTTGTCACACCAACTGTCACCAACTCTTAATACCTTTTTCTTTGAAACTGTTCTAAATTCTGACGTACTTCACTCAAATGCTTGTTTTACCCAGTGTCTATAGCTATGGAAGTGTCTTTCAGACAAGACACTTAGAAAACAATCGACATACAGCTGCTGGGGCCACAAGAAATGGAAGTAGCAGCACACAAAGGAGGGACATGCAATCCAATCTGTCTTAAAAGACCAGCAAAGCAGGGAGTTCTGTTTGTTGAACATTAAGTCATTGTATTAGTTCATTTATCCTGTTCCAAAAATTTCTCAAGACACACTGTACATTCGTTCATTCTAACAGTATCCTCTAATTTCAGTAAAGAGGGCAGGCCATTGAGTCTGCCTGGCCAAGTTCAAGTGCTACTCCCATCACTTGGGACATACTTACTCTTCCTGTGATTCCGTTGCTTCATTAGAAATTATAAGTTTCCATTTGTTGTATTTAGAACAGAAGTGGAATTCCAAAGTAATGGGGGGAAATTATGCCAAAGAAAAGTGGTGCCAGGATAATTGATTGACTATTTAAATAAGATATTTTAACATGTTAAATGTTAAGAAAAAAAGAAAGAATAAGAAAGAAGATTAATTAAAGAAAATATATTGGGAAAATATACTTGGATCATAACTATAAAGGAAACATTTGAGAGATGTGACAATGATGTCAAAAACTAACTTTATCAAAACACAAAATTTAAAAGCAAATGATCAGCAGGAAAAAAATAACCTTTTCAAAATAGAAGCATAACAAATGCTTGCTATCCTTATAGAAAGAGCTCTTCAAATCAGTAAGAAAGCAATGAAAACTCTAATAGAAAATGGACAAAAGACATGAACAAGAAATTCACAATACAAGTGGCTGAAATGAAAATTAAATCTGTGATAAATATTTCATTGTAGCAAGAATCAGGAACATGCAAATTAAAAATAAAAATGAGACGTCCTTTTTTTATCTATTTAATTTATAATCTTTACAAAGAACAATAACCTGTGCTGGTAGAGGTTTGGGAAAACAGGCATTCTCACGCATGACTGAAAGGAGCATAAATTTAGTAAAGAAAAACTTCAATTTTAGTACAATTTCAACAAATATTTATTAAGCACACATGATGATGTGCCAAGCACGGGGTCAGACTTGGGTATAGAAATCAGTAAGGCCGTGAAGGATCTTGCACTTCTTGGAGGCTTCAGTCTAGTTGCAGGAGGTTGGAGGGAGGGAGAAAAAGTATATACAGAGAATAATTTAGAAGATACCTAATATATATTAGGACTAATGATATAAGAATATTCAAATTTCACAAACTGGATCAGGCAGGGGAAATATCCAACCAAATTTACCAACCCCCCCAAAACATCAGGCTTCCCTCAGCTTTTTGGAGGGCAATTCCAAGATTTCTCACAATCTCAGAAAAAAAAAAATTGTCACACTCCTTCCATTCCTATGTCCTTGTTTCTCTTCCTCTAAATTAGTTGAGCAACTACTTCACCATTGCCGTGACTAAGTGGCCTCTATGCCAAGCGTTCTGCACTGCCGGTGGTATCCTCTCTGACACCCTCAGAGCCATAAAGCCAGTTCTAAGGAAGGTTCTTCTCTATTCAGGCCTTCCTTTCCCAGAGGAGTTGTGCTCTGTTCTATAAAGGAATACAGACCATCAGATTTCTGTCCTCATAAAGCGTCTGATGCTGGCTTTCTTATCAGGATCACTTCTAGAAAAATTACAGAAGCTAGAGGGCACATATGAACTCCAAGAACTTTAAAAAGCAAGCAAAGCTCTGTGGCAACTGAAGGTAGTTTTGAACAGATGTAAGTGGGGGCCAGGTAACCAGAGGTAGGGGTGAGACACCATGGAAAAGGAAGAATTAGGTTCTACTCTTACTTCCTCTTTGAGATGTCCTGAGACAATCCTCGCCTACTCCTCCAACGAGTCAGCAGCAACAGTCCAGGACACTGGTATCAACAGGGCACTATCACGAGTGACTAGTTGATAAAAAAGAAAAACTGGGAAAAAGACAATACCCAATTACAACCTACAGCTAGAATTTCAGACAATAGTAACTTGATGGGAGAGAGGGCTGGAGGAATGAGGGAACCAGACAGATATGAGAATGTGCCCAAATACTTACTAGTTAGTGGGAAAATGAAAATATTGGATTTGTTTTTAAAAACTTAATAGGAGTAAAAAATCACGAACAATTTTAGGTTTAAGGACACATATGGACAAAAACAGAATGTTTAGCTTTTATAAATTTTTTTTTAAGGATTTTATTTATTTATTTGACAGAGAGAGACGTAGCGAGAGAGGGGAACACAAGGAGAGGGAGTGGGAGAGGGAGAAGCAGGCCTCCCAGGGAGCACGGAGCCCAATGTGGGGCTCGATCCCAGGACCCTGGGATCATGACCCGAGCCGAAGGCAGACGCTTAACGACTGAGCTACCCAGGTGCCCCCAGAATGTTTAGCTTTTAAAACATCAGAAGGAAACTCAATCCAAAGGAAAACAGGAAGGGAGAAAACAAGAACAAAATAGAGGGAAAAAAAGAGTACATGAAATACACCAGCAGGAACAATTTCTAATATTGTAGTCCTCAACAAATATACGTGGGGTAAGCACACATATTAAAGGGCAGACATTCTCAAGTTGAATTTAACAAACACAAAAGTTTACCATAAAGTATCTGCAAGAGAATGGTTAAAACAAAGGAGACACAGAAAAATGATGGGAAAAGTTGAAATAGGTAAATCTGAAGTAGAAGAAATCTTGCTCTCTGACAATAGAGATTATAAATCAAAAACATCAAAAGGGGCAAAGGGGGGGGGGCGGAGCAAGATGGCGGAGGAGTAGGAGACCTGGATTTCGTCTCCTCTCAGGAATTCAGCTGGATAGGGATCAAACCATTCTGAACACCTACAAACTCAAAAGGAGATCGAAGAAAAGAATAGCAACAACTCTCTGAACAGAAAAGCGACCACTTTCTGGAGGTAGGACGTGCGGAGAAGTGAATCCGAGGCGTTATTCGGGAGGATAGACGGCGGGGGAGGGGCCTCCGTCGGCCGCTTCTGGCAAGTGATAGAGCCACGGAGCACAAAATCGGAACTTTTAGAAGTCGGCTCCGCTGAGGGACGTCACTCTGGTGGCGAAGTGGGGGGTGGAACCCTCGCGGGACAGTGTGGTCTCAGGACCCTCGGGGTCAGAGAAAGACCGGGGGTGCCTGAGTGTGGCAGAGCTCCAGGTATCGGAGCAGGGAAGCCGGCTGCAGAGACGGAGCCCAGGCGCGGGCTCTCAGCTCGGGGTTGTCATAAACCGTGATCCGCGGCACAGTCGGGCCACTGCTCCTCCAGCAGGGACCCAACAAGCGGCAGATCCGGGGAGACTCACCTTCTTCCCCCAGGAGGAGAGGTGCGGGAGCGCACCGCGGGGATCTGCTGGGTTTGGAGACTCCACCCGGGGTCGGGTGCCAGATAGAAAGGCGCGGTCACAGGCCGGGTGAGCGCGGA
>NW_022591323.1:0-7034 GCF_004348235.1 Phoca vitulina
TCTGTGTTGGGCTCCCTGAGATTCCTTTCTTGTTTACCACCACTGCTTTCTCTGACTTTGGATTTTGTCACCAGGGAGTGGCCAAACCTAGTCTGTTTGGGACCCCCAGGCTAGGTGCTCTTTCACCCCCATGCCCCAACACTACAACAAAGTCATAATTTGTTTTTGGGTTTTTTTTTTTTAATATTTTATTTATTTGAGAGAGAGAGAGCACAAGCAGGGGGAGGGCCAGTGGAAGAGGGAGAAGCAAACTCCCAACTAAGCAGGGAGCCCAAAGCAGGGCTCAATCCCAGGACATCGAGATTGTGACCCGAGCCTAAGGGCTTAACTGACTGAGCCATTCAGGCGCCCCAAAGTTGTAATTTGTTGAAAAATCTGCACCTGAGGTTTTTTTTTTTTCCCCTTAAGATAACTGTGGACAACCTAATCCGCTGAGTTTAGTCCAGACTTCTACACCCATCGGCACCAGAGAGGTAATGATAGTGCTGGTGGGAAGAATGGAGGACTCAACTGTGGACTGTGCTGTGTCCCTGAGGGGCAAGAATGGCCAGAGCTCTGGGCAGGGCACTGCCTTAACGGCTGATGGTGGGAACTTCCTCTCCAGTGAAGTACAGGTACTTAACGCAGAGGGTTCTTCCAATAACTTCCAAGTGACTCCTCTGTCTCTGCCCTGCCCTCCCACCAGGCACCAGGGCCCCCTGCAGGCCCCTTCCTGGTATGTCCCCGAAATGAGACCCTGATCCCACATATGTGTGTGTGGGGGGGGGGGTAAGGCCTCCACAGGTTGCCACACACCTGACCCAGGGACCCTCTTCCTTCTGGTAGGGACCCTCCTTCGGGTGAAGAGGGAGGCCTGGACTGACTCTTGATCTTCTGGGCGAGGCCCCAAACAGGAGGGACTCCCCGTCTTTTCTGGGAGAGGCCACGCCCACCTGGCTCCCAGTCCTTCCTGGCCAGGGGAAGGCCGGAAGTGGCCCAGTGACCCATCACCTCCCTGGGCCCAGCGGACTTCCTCTGAGACAGCTGCCTGGGAACACAGCCCAGAGCGGTGGTGAGATGCTCGGATGAATGTCGACTCTTTCGGGACCAGCAATCAACTATTACAGAAAGAGAAGAAATTAAATCACTTGGAGGCTGGCGTCCCACGGTGAGAATTTCTCCCAGTGTACTGGGTGGAATCGGAGGAAGCAACTCTGACCTGAGGGGGTGTACACGACAACCTTGTCACTACTAACGTGAGACCAGCCAGATTTTCAATCACCAGTCAGGGTGTTCAGGGACGTCCCTCCCCTCTGGCCTGTCAGGATTAAGGTCCCCTGCCTGAGAGGCTCCTGCAGACCTCCAGCCAGCTCACAGCCCCCACAGTGAGTGGTTTTCCACCAAACACCCACATACAGTTATTCAGCACCTTCTCTGAGAATATTCCACTCTCACAATGGGAGAATTTACACTCTGGAAATTGGAAAACACTACAGAGCAGGGATGGATTTTTGTTCTTCTGAAGGCCTGGACTTAAGAAAATGTTGACATAATGGAATGAATGTACCCTAGACTTAAACACGTGAAGTGTTTTGGTCCATGACAATGAGTAGGCCACAAAAATCTGAAGTAGTTATGAAGAAGTAGCCTTTTAGTAGTACCATGACAACATAAAGAAAAATGTCACACCATGTAAGAATGAGAAAAATTTCAACATTTACCTTTGTTGTGTGCATGGCTAATTTGTAATTGAAAAGGGAACTAGCCATAATCACATCAAAGAAAACAGGCAAATGGTACAAACAGAAATTGTACCAAAGAACACATACAGGTGGTAAATAAACACAAGAAAAAATGCTGAAAGTCAATCCTTAGGCAATGCAATTACAACATAGCACTATGCACATACTAAAAGGACTGTCATTAGACGCCCTATGAAGTACTGGCAGGGACTGGACATACTGGAGCTCTCATACATGCCTGGTGGGAATGCAGTAGTGAACACTTCACATCCCATTTTGGCCCTTTCATGAAAATGTTAACACTCACCTACCTGTGACTTAGCTATTGTGCTTTGAGTTTTAACAGAAGAGAAATGAAACCTCTACCCACATAAGGAATTATAATGAAAATATATAGAGGGATTTGTTTGTGAAAGGGAAACACTGGAAATAACCCACATGCTCCAAACAGATGAAGAGATCAATAGTGGTACACATCCAGAGAAGAAAACAGTAGTGTTGAATGAAACGGACATATATGCAAAACGACCTCCAAGCCTTCAGGCTAAAGAAAAAGGCTGAGAAGTCCACCTAGAAGAGAAATGTTTATTTAAGGACTTTGGGACAGAAACGGATCTTCAGGAGAAACCATTAATAGGTGTAGGACTCTGCACCACCACCTCCAGAAAGATCTGCTTTTTTAGCCCTAGAGGCTGGGGAGTACCTGGGAGACACCGTGGGAGGAGGATGTTTCAGAACAGGTGTCTGCCATAGTCCTTTAGGATACCAACAAGCATACTGGCCGGACAGGGTCACAAAAGCTACATCCCTGGAGGATGAATTCTCCCTTGTCTTTACCTTTTTCCTGCCTTCACTTGTCACAATGGCCTTGACATGTTAGCACCACAGAGGATAGAAGAATTCAGAGACTTTTGGATTATTTTATGACAAGGACCTCTGTCACACAGGATACATGTATCTGAAAGTGAAGAATTTCTGTGCACACTGATCCTGCCCAGCCAGTCACTACAGCATCTGTGGAAACACTTTTTTAAGAGATACACACCACCTTAGGTGGCTGATTTCTCCTCTACTCCCTAATTGCCCAATCATCTAGATTACCAATTACAGTTCCCCTGCCCCTGTGGTGTTACAAGAGAATACTGTACATCAGGTCACAAGGCTCCTTTGAAGGATCTGGGGTAGAGATTCCACTCAACAGCGCCTGGCATCCTGTGCTATCAGCTGTGGACAAGCAAAATATTCCTGTTGTTTCCACAAGCACTGGAATGGTCTCAACTGCTCCCTCTTCACGGTGACCTCTGAGCACACAAAACTTGCTAACATTCAGACCACAAAACCCAGATGTGGATCCCGGGAGGCTGTATTAGCTAGAACTGATATTACACAGGACCCCACACTGGGTGATTACAAAGAGAAATTTATTTTTCCCACAAATCTGGAGTCTAGAAATTAGACCTAAGGTGTCAGCAGGGTTAGTTTCTTCTGAGGCCTCTGTCCTTGGCTTAGATCTGGGGATTCCCTGTCTTCACATGGTCATCTGTGTGTGCCTGTATCCTCATCTCTTCTTATCATGAAGCCAGTCATACCGCCTAAGAGTCCATCCTAATAACCCATTTCAACTTCATGGTCTCTTTAAAGATGCTGTAGCTAACACTGTCACATTGTGACGTACTGGGGGTTACAACTTTAACATATGAATGTTAGGTACAGAATTCAGCCCATAACAAAGATCTTGAGTTTTAACGCAAATTAAAGCCCAAGCTGGAGAGCAGAACTGACCTCTGTATTATTTATTTGCAATCATCCACTCTGAGACACAGTAAGTTTGGGTGGCAATGAACTCTGTTCACTCCTATGTCTGGCAGAGCTCAATTCTAATTTCACACCACCCCTTAAAGTGAATTTAACACCTAAGACTAATGGTAATTAAACAAAAAAGGCATTTAGTAATGCATAAACCAGAGCAGCACATAGCACCCAATTCCTGTGTTGCTGACTTCGAAGCTGCAAAGATTTATCACAATCCTCAGGAGACTAACAACGTCCCTAAAATATTTACTCTTTCTCTGCAAAACACCATCCAGAACTCAAGAGGTATGGAGGGTCAACACTGGGTCACATCCATGCACTAACTTAGAAGGCAATGAGGAGAACCCATAACTTCCATCAGCAAACGACAAAGCAAAGTGGTCAGCGTCATTAAGCTGGGTGGTGACAGATGTTCGTTACTGGGACCATCCAGGTGGCAGAGGTGAAATGATTTCTGTCACAGAATCTGACAGTGACTTCCAGCAATGACTTCAGACACATCAGAACACCCAATACAACTTCTGAACTTTCCCAAATAGCTGGAACTTACGGGAAGTCACTCCACTGTGGACAGGCAGGCGAACAAAACTCAATTCAGGAAGGTGGCTGCCTCTTAAGGTTCTCCTCAGCATAATACACTAAGGAAGGAACTATCACCTTCTCCACCATTTTAAAGTCTTTCTGCAGTGTGAACTCTGAAATGTGGAATGAAGACAGATGTCTGGCTGAAGGACTGGTGTCCTTCACCTCACTCATGTGGTCATGCTCCAAGGTGAATTCGGATTTTTATGAAACGGTTATCTTTGCCCAAAACATTACCCACATGTGTCTTAGCTCAGGCCGCTCTCACAAAATATGATAAACTGGGTGGCTTGTAAGCAACAGAAATTTCTCACTTCTGGAGGCTGGATATCTCCCATAACATTCCCCATACGGTCTGGTTTTGTGTCTGGTGAGGACTAGCTTCCGGATTTATAGATCTCCCCAAAGGGTCCTCACATGATTGATAGGGGAAGCAAGTTGTCTCAGAATACTTAGAAGACATTAAAACCATTCATTAAGAATTCACACACATGATCCATTCTAGTATCAATTACCTCCCAAAGACATCACCTGCTACTCCTATTGCATTAGAGGACAGGGAGTCAACATATCAACATCAGTGAACAGAACCATTTAGTTCATGTTACTACCCATAAAGACACTATTTACTGCGTACTTTCTCATCTTGAATGAGACTGGAAATTTAGCTGAAAGATTTCCCACATCCCCAGTACTCCTAATGTCTTTTTCCAGTGTGAACTCTGTGATGATAACTGAGAGCACCATAACTGAAAAAAGATTTTCCACATTCACTGCAAGCATAAGGCCTTTCTCCTGTGTGAATTCTCTGGTGTTGAATGAATGTTGACTTGTACTTCAACAATTTCCCACATTCATTACACTTATAAGGCTTTTCACCTGAGTGAACCTTTATGTGTACATTCAGGGTATTTCTTTGGAAGAAGGACTTGCCACATTCACTGCACTCATAAGGCCTTTTTCCAGTGTGAAGTCTCTGGTGAGAACGGAGGAGGGAACGAGAAGTGAAAGTTTTCCCACAGTGACTGCATTTATAAGGCCTTTCTCCAGTGTGAACTCTCTGGTGATCACGGAGGTAAGAACTACAAGTAAAAGATTTCCCACAATCACTACAATCATAAGGACTTACTGCAAGGTGACTTTGGCGATGATACCGGAGGGCGCGGCTATAACTAAAAGATTTCCCACATTCACTGCACAGATAAGGCTTTTCTCCTGTGTGAATTCTCTGGTGTTGAATGAACGTCGACTTATAGTTCAAAGATTTCCCACATACATTACATTTGTAAGGCCTTTCACCCGAGTGAACCTTGATGTGTACATTGAGACTATTCCTTCGGCAAAAGGACTTGCCACATTCACTGCATTCATAAGGCCTTTCACTATTGTGAACTCTCTTGTGAGAACGAAGGTGAGAAGTAGTGGTAAAAGACTTCCCACAGTCACTGCATTCATAAGGTCGTTCTCCAGTGTGAACTCTCTGGTGAGAACGAAGGGCAGATCTAGTAGCAAAAGATTTCCCACAATCCCGGCACTCATGAGGCCGGTCTCCTGTGTGAATTCTCTGGTGTTCAACGAATGTTGACTTACATTTCAATGATTTCCCACATTCATTACACTTATAAGGCTTTTCACCTGAGTGAACCTTTAGGTGCACACTCAGGCTATTTCTTCGGACAAAGGACTTGCCACATTCACTGCACTCATAAGGTCTCTCTCCAGTGTGAACTCTCTGGTGATAATGGAGGGCCGAATTAGCAGTAAAAGATTTCCCACATTCACTGCACTCATAAGGCCTTTCTCCAGTATGAAGTCTCTGGTGATCACGGAGGACAGACCTCGTGGTAAAAGATTTCCCACATTCACTGCATTCATAAGGCCTTTCTCCAGTATGAACTCTCTGGTGAGAATGAAGGACAGAACTAGTGGCAAAAGATTTCCCACATTCACTGCACCCATAAGGCCTTTCTCCTGTGTGAATTCTCTGGTGTTTAATCAGTGTTGACTTACACTTCAAAGATTTCCCACATTCATTACACTTATAAGGCTTTTCATCTGAGTGAACCTTTACGTGTACTTTGAGGATATTTTTTCGGATAAAGGACTTGCCACATTCACTGCACTCATAAGGCCTTTCTCCAGTGTGAATTCTGTGATGATAATGGAGGTGAGTCCTACAGATAAAAGATTTCCCGCATTCACTGCACTCATAAGGCCTTTCTCCAGTGTGAATTCTCTGGTGTTTAATCAATGTTGACTTCCACTTAAAAGATTTCTCACATTCATTACACTTATAAGGCCTTTCACCTGAGTGAACCTTTATGTGTACTTTCAGACTATACCTTCGGACAAAGGACTTGCCACATTCACTGCACTCATAGGGCCTTTCTGCAGTGTGAACTCTCTGGTGAGCACGGAGGATAGAACTAGTGGTAAAAGATTTCCCACAATCACTGCACGCATATGGTCTTAAGTCTGTGTGAGATCTCTTATGATAACAGAGGGCAGACATAGAGGGAAAAGATTTTGCACAGCCACAACATTTATAAAACCTTTCTCCAGGGCGAACCCTATGAGTAATCAACACTGATCTATGGATAAAAGGTTTTGCACATCCACTGCAAACATAAGTCTTCGCTCCATTGTGCCATCCCTGGGGATGAATGAGGACAGAGTTGCAGCCTACGGATTTCCCACATTTGCTGCACATGTATTGCCTGGATCCACTGTGAGTTTTACCATGTTCATTCAGGGCTGACCTTTGCCTAAGTGATTTTCCATATTTGCCAAACTCATAATGTCTTTTTCCAATATGGTATCTCTGGTGTATGGCAAATAAGGATTTGTACTTGAATGCTTTCCCACATTCACTGCACACAAAGGACTGTCTTCCAAGGTGGACACCCTGGTCCTGAATAT
>NW_022591324.1:0-7033 GCF_004348235.1 Phoca vitulina
TTGGGAATAAGGTCTTTGTAGATGTAATCAAGTTAAGATGAATTCAAGCGGTCCCCACCCCCTGAGTGGTGTATTGGAAGAAAAAAACAGACTACACACAGGACAGAACACCACGCGAAGGCAGAGACTGGCCCAATGACTCTACAAACTAAGGGACACCTACGACTGGCAGCAGCCTCCAGAAGCTAGGAAAGAAAAACATGGAACAAATCCTCCCTCAGAGCCTCCAGTAGGAACCAACACTGCCAACACTTTTCAGCCTTCAGCCTCCAGAAGTCAAAGAGAATAAATTTCTGTTGTTTGTGGTACTTTTTTTAGGCAGCCCTAGGAAACTAATACATATGCTGATGGAAATGACCCAAGAGAAAGCAAAATGTATTTACTGGTATAGAAGGAAATTGATGGGATGATATCCTGGAGTAAACAAGGGGAAATGGGTTTTAACGCACAAATGCACCCGTGCACTTAAGGCAGGCACAGGTTACATTTATCTGTGGTAACAGGAAGGCTGGGATGCCGGCCACGTCAAGAAACCAATTAAGGAAAAGCCGGGAGACTCACCAGGTGCTACAAAACCACCTCATCAATGAAGTCCGCATGCACATACAAATAAAGGTCACGTGGAGTAAACGCTTGTATTTACAAGAAAATGTTTAAGGATTTTACATAGTCTCTTCATTTAACCCTCCCAATCATGCTAGGAGGTGTACGTTATATCACCACAGATTTGCTCAAGTTCATCAGTCACCTGCTACCACGGAGACAGATCCGGTCCTCCTTCCAGGGGTCACTTCAAACCCTCTCATGATACAGTACACAATGAAATGGGGGTGGGGGGCACAGGATAGGAAAGCTCTGATTTGCCTTAGAGGCACAACTGCCACTGAGAGAGGAAAAGTAAACGCTTTTGCCAGAGAACCCAACGCAAACTCTCACAATCCGATGAGGAAAGTACCGCGCACGCCTCCGCTCCTAGCAGCCCGTGTACCTGCCGAGGCTGTGGGAAGCCAGGCTCCTGGGTGGTTTTGCCTGGGCGAAGAGGACTCTAAGGTGAAAGAGTTGGAAATTCCGAGCCTCCCAGACTTCCTACAAGGCGGGAGCCTGCAAACCCTGCAGACTCCAGCCCTGCTATTTTACAAACTGACATTTGGGCGGGAAGGCCGGGCCTCTGCGCCCTGAGGCGGCAGCAACGACCAGGACCCGGCGCACAGCCGCAGGGTAGGCGGTTGACGCCGCGTCACCCATGCCCCCCAGCCGCGCGCCCCCGCCGCCCCCCCCCCAGCCGCGCGCGCCCCCGCCGGCGAGACCGCGCAGCGCGAGGAGCCAGAGCTTGAGCTGAGTCCTCTCGCCCAGTGGAAGGGGAGAGGAATTTCGGCAACCAGACGGCGCCCTCTTTCTCGCTCCCCAGGCTTCCCTCCGGGACGCTGCACAAGTGAGATTCTTTTAGACATTTGGCCTAAAGAAATAAAACAGGGGCCTATTCGGTGCTTTGAGAACTTGGGCTTCACCTGCAAAACCTGGGCCTCCAGCCGCTCATCTGCCGCTATCTAAAGTTATTTTCAGTCCGAGGATTTGTAGAGTCCTTTACCAGACTCTAAGCTCCCACGGAATTGTGCTGCGGCTTCGCGGTTTTAAAAATAAAACGGACTAAAAAGTTGAATCGTGCCACATAAACAGTGTCTTGCCATCAGTTTCTCTGCCCTGCTTTCATATGCAATTTTCCAACGTAGAGCTTTTTTGATAGTTTGACTTAATTCTTTTTTCTCTTAAAAAAAATGAAGGTTATTGATTTAAAACACTCTCCAAATAAAGTTTTATTGCCCGAAGTAAAGTGTTTTATATTTAAAAATACTAACTTGATATAATTTAATTTTTAATAATGGCTGTGTTTGGTTTACTCTATGAATATTCAAATAAATAGTCCAGAGCAAAAGCTGAAACAAGAAGTGCAAAAATGGAAGAGGGCTCAAGATCGAGGCATAGAAGGATCCTGAACTCACCTCTTCCCCCCAAACACAAGAAATCTACAGCTACATATGGAAAATTTCCCTCTGCAAGGGACTTTGAAAGCTAGCTGAACAGCACCTCCACAACATAGGAGAAAAGGGCCACATTGAGACAGGTAGAAGAGGTAGAGACCAAGTCTTGCAAGAAACCCCACCCCAGGCTCAGCAGACCCACAATTAGGAGAGATCTCATAATATAGGGGTTGTCCCTGAGGAGGGAGGGATTTGTGCCCCACACCAGGCACCCCAACTCTTGGGGCCTCTACCAGAGAGACAAGCCCCCAAAATGTCTGGCTGGGAAAACCAAAGTTTACTTCCAGGAGAACCACTATAAATATAGAACAGAAAATCCACTCTTAAAGGGCTTGTGCACAGACTCACTTGCCACCCTCAGACCCCAAGGCAAATGCAACAGTTCAAAAGGCAAAGGAGATTCATTTGCTAATCTTAAAAATATTTCAATTTATGTTCAATTGATACTGTGGTCATTGCAAGGATCTGGGACAATTTAAATTCTGACAAAAAGTGGAATTTCCCCTTGACTCACGCATTTTCTAATTTTCAGTTATATAGAAGGTATGTGACACATTTATTCATATACATGAATCCAATATGCTTATATGTAACGAACTTTCTATATATTGAGATATACATGTTTAAAAGACAGGAAACATTTGTGTTTTATCCCTTCCTAGGTATCAGCACACAATAATAAATGCTTGTTGAGTGAATGTTATCACTTTTTTTCAAAAGTGCAAAAATGTGGGGCGCCTGGGCAGCTCAGTTGGTTGAGCGACAGCCTTCAGCTCAGGTCATGATCCTGGAGTCCCTGGATCGAGTCCCACATTGTGCTCCCTGCTCAGCAGGGAGTCTGCTTCTCCCTCTGACCCTCCCCCCCATGCTCTCTCTCTCTCTCATTCTCTCTCTCAAATAAATAAATAAAATATTTTTTTTTTAAAAAGCGCAAAAATGTAAGAGATCCATGGAAAATGGTCTCCCAATAGATGAAAAAAGAGCTATCATGCTAACACTAGTCAAAAGAAAGCTGTAGTTTTTATATTAATTACTGAAAAACTAGATTTTTGAGTAAAGACTCTTACCAGGGATAAAGTGGGTTATTTCATAATGATAAGCCATTCGTTAAGAAGATACAACAATCGTAAACATTTATGGACCTAACAAGAGAGGAACAAAATACATAAAACAAAAACTGATAGGACTTCAAGGAGAAATAGACAAACCCACCGTTAAAGTCAGAGATTTCATCATGTTGAGTAAGAAAGGGTTAAGGTATAGGCAGGGAGAGATGGGGGGGTGGGTCCCTGACTAGGCTCTGAAACTATTCCTGGCAGGCAGAAGCACTAAGACAGAGTGAACAAGAGATAAGGGAATAGACCAGACCACCTGGTCCTGGATATTAGGGAGTATTTTTCTTTGGCAGCTACATTGTAATCACAGAAAATGACCAGACCTCAAAGAAGTCATTAAGGATGTTATCAATAGTTCTTGCTCAAACCAAGATGGCACAAGAAGCTCAAGGCGATTAGCTTCCTGGTCAAGTTTTCAATGAAAGACCTGCCCTAAAAACCCTCAGTGGTAACCCATTCGGGACTCCTCTCACTCCAGAGAGCTTTTTCTTTCCTTTCTGTTCTCACCTTCACTTTATAAACTTTCACTTCACTTCACCCTTTTGTGTCCGCGAGATTCATTCTTTGACTTCTTTGACTGCGTGAGACAAGAACCCTGCAATCCTGCAACAGTGTCTCCCTCCATAACTGATCAAATAAGTAGACAGAAAATCACTTAGGATATAGAAACTTGAATAATGTTTTCAATACTAACAACATTATCAACCAATTAGTAATTCATGTGTCAAAGAAGTAATCAAAAGGGGAATTAAAAAGTATATTGAACAGAATAAAAATAAAAACAAAGCATACCAAAATGTGTGGGATGCTGCTAAAGTAGCATGTACAGGAAAATGTCTGTATCACTATACTACACACCTATAATAAGAAGAAAGTTCTCAAATCAATTACTTCAATTAGAAAGGGAAGAAACAAAAAAAAAAAGAGCAAATGAAACACAAAGGGAGCAGAAGAAAGGAAATGATTAAGAACAGAAATCGATTTAAAAAACAAAATAGCAGAAACCAATAAACCCAATATCTGGCTGTTTCACAAAATCCAAAAAAAAAAAAAAAAAAAAAAAGATTAATATCTACCCAGAGTAATCAAGAAAAAAAGAGGGAGAGAGAGAAAACCCAAATTACCAGTATCAGGCACTACAAATTCTACAGATGTTAACAGGATAATAAAGGAGGTTTTGAACAATTTTATGCCCATAAATTCAACAACTTGGATAAAATGGATAAATTCCCTAAAAGACAGACATTATCAAAGCTTATTCAACAAGAAAAATATACCCTGAATATCATTATATCTAAAGAAATTTAATTTGTGTTTAAAAAATCAAGAAAATTTTCCACCAAGAGAACTCCAGGTCCAGATAGCATTATTAGTGAGTAATAAAACATTAAAGAAGAAACAATACAAATTTTATACAAATGCATGCAGAAAATTGCAGAGGATCCAGGGATACTTCCCAACTCATTCTGAGAGGCAGCATTGCCCTAACACCAATACCAAAGATATTAAAGAAAAGAAAACTACGGGTCAATATCTCACCTGAACATATATGCAATAATTGTTCATGAAATTTTAGCAAATTGAACCAAACAATATATATATATAAAAAATAGTAGTCATGACCAAGTGGGGTTTATCCCAGGGATGCAAGGTTGCATTAACATATGATAATCAATGAAATCATCATATTTACAGGCTAAAACACAAACATGTATGCACACAGACATATGACTATCTAAAGAGGGGCTGAAGAAGTAACTGACAAAATCCAGCATCCAATCCAGATTTTTTTTTAATCTGAAACTTGAAATAGAAACTTTCTTAACCTGATGAAATGCATCAATGAGAAACCTACAACTAACATCATACTTAATGGTAAAGATTGCTTGCTTCCCCCCTATGATAAAGAACAAGGTAAGGCTGTCTGCTCTCATCCAGCATCCAATCCAGATTTTTTTAAATCTGAAACTTGAAATAGAAACTTTCTTAACCTGATGAAATGCATCAATGAGAAACCTACAACTAACATCATACTTAATGGTAAAGACTGCTTGCTCTCCCCCCATGATAAAGAACAAGGTAAGGCTGTCTGCTCTCATTACTTCTTTTCAACAATGTACTTACTGGAAGTCCTAACCAGTGCAAAAGTCAAGGAAAAGAAATAGAAAGAATTCAAACTGGAAAGGAAGAAAAATGAATTTTTTAATAAAGAAACACAATGATCTATGTAGAAAATCTGATGAAATCTTCAAAAATTAATAAGTTTAACTTGGTTGCAGGATACAAAAATCAACTGCGTTTCTATATGCTCTTGATGAACAATGAGGAAGTAAAATACCATAAATACCACTTACCATGGCATTGAAAATATGAAGTATTTATGCATAATGCTGAAAAATGTGCAAAACCTCTACACTGATAACTATAAAAAATTGCTGAGAGAAAATAAAGGTCTAAGTAAATGCAGCAGTACCATGCTCATGAATTAGAAGATTTAATAATGTTAAGATGTCACCTCTCCCCTACTTAATGTATCAGTTCAAAACAATCCCAATCAAAATACCAGCAGGCCTCTTTGAAGAAATTGGCAACCTGATGCTAAAACACCTATGGAAATGAAAAGAACCTGCAATAACCAAAACAACTTTGAAAAAGAATACAGTGGGGGGGCTTCAAACAAAAAGCATAGTCCCAGAGGAGTTCCTGGTGCCCCTGGGAATAAAGTCTTATTTACAACTGCTGAGCAACGCCCTCCCTCCCCCAAGTGGCAACCACAGCTCTCATAGCACGCAGCTGACAGTGGCTCCAACATGGCCTCCCAGCCGCTGACACACCTTAGGGTTCTTTCTTCTGTTCAAATCATTGAGAACCTATGTTTTTTGGAGAGACTGCATAATGGCAGTCAGTCCAATCTGTTCTTTGTTTGTTTATAATAACAGTTCAGTGGGATTTGTCCATCCCATGAAATGCCTGAATAATAGGTATGGGAATGTGTGTGAGAACGACAACAAAAATTTTCATAAGGTTTTGCACAGGAGGTGAAGAAACGGGCCATTTGCTGCTATTTCCAATACTGAGAAGTAAGATTAAGAGAATAGCAATCAAATTGTAGTCAAAGCCATGTGGCAGATAGCAATTCAGAAGTCAGTTAAATTCAGGACGCCTGGGTGGCTCAGTCGACTGGGCATCTGCCTTCGGCTCAGGTCATGATCCCGGGGTCCTGGGATGGACCTGCATCGGGCTCCATGCTCAGTGGGGAGTCTGTTTCTCCCTCTGCCTGCTGCTCCCCCTGCTTGTGCTCTCTCTCTTTGACAAATAAATAAAATCTTAAAAAAAAAAAAAAAGTCAGTTAAATTCAAGGAACTTGCAATAGTTTGGGAGGGCTGGACCAAGATACTGTCCTTGTGAGGAAGGGTCCAGGAGCTATGCTAAAAGACAAAAGAATATTAATATTCTTTCATTTCCCAGTACCTCCCGCTGTTTAAGGTGTTGCATCCCCAGGTGCTTAGGTTTTCTTCCTATCCTTCCATTGCCACAAAATTAATGTGTCCCATTCCTGTAACTATAACTTCTTTCAAATTGTCCTCCACTCTCACCCAAATTTTTCATCTAGAAGAATCAGTCAGAAACAAGAGATCCAAAGGGGTTTTTTATAAAGACCCGCTATGTCCCCTTCTTTCTGCCCATGTGGGCCAGTATGTGGGAGAGTACAGACCCAAGGTGGGACAGTAAGAGCTGGAATACTATACAGTATATGCTCTATGATTTCCCATGGGATTTTCTCTGTTTCAAGGAACTTTCAGTAAGAGGGCCAGAATGCCCTTATGGCCAGAAAAAAAACATCTCAAATAACTCAGACTTTGTACTGTCATCTTTGAA
>NW_022591325.1:0-7033 GCF_004348235.1 Phoca vitulina
TTGGGAATAAGGTCTTTGTAGATGTAATCAAGTTAAGATGAATTCAAGCGGTCCCCACCCCCTGAGTGGTGTATTGGAAGAAAAAAACAGACTACACACAGGACAGAACACCACGCGAAGGCAGAGACTGGCCCAATGACTCTACAAACTAAGGGACACCTACGACTGGCAGCAGCCTCCAGAAGCTAGGAAAGAAAAACATGGAACAAATCCTCCCTCAGAGCCTCCAGTAGGAACCAACACTGCCAACACTTTTCAGCCTTCAGCCTCCAGAAGTCAAAGAGAATAAATTTCTGTTGTTTGTGGTACTTTTTTTAGGCAGCCCTAGGAAACTAATACATATGCTGATGGAAATGACCCAAGAGAAAGCAAAATGTATTTACTGGTATAGAAGGAAATTGATGGGATGATATCCTGGAGTAAACAAGGGGAAATGGGTTTTAACGCACAAATGCACCCGTGCACTTAAGGCAGGCACAGGTTACATTTATCTGTGGTAACAGGAAGGCTGGGATGCCGGCCACGTCAAGAAACCAATTAAGGAAAAGCCGGGAGACTCACCAGGTGCTACAAAACCACCTCATCAATGAAGTCCGCATGCACATACAAATAAAGGTCACGTGGAGTAAACGCTTGTATTTACAAGAAAATGTTTAAGGATTTTACATAGTCTCTTCATTTAACCCTCCCAATCATGCTAGGAGGTGTACGTTATATCACCACAGATTTGCTCAAGTTCATCAGTCACCTGCTACCACGGAGACAGATCCGGTCCTCCTTCCAGGGGTCACTTCAAACCCTCTCATGATACAGTACACAATGAAATGGGGGTGGGGGGCACAGGATAGGAAAGCTCTGATTTGCCTTAGAGGCACAACTGCCACTGAGAGAGGAAAAGTAAACGCTTTTGCCAGAGAACCCAACGCAAACTCTCACAATCCGATGAGGAAAGTACCGCGCACGCCTCCGCTCCTAGCAGCCCGTGTACCTGCCGAGGCTGTGGGAAGCCAGGCTCCTGGGTGGTTTTGCCTGGGCGAAGAGGACTCTAAGGTGAAAGAGTTGGAAATTCCGAGCCTCCCAGACTTCCTACAAGGCGGGAGCCTGCAAACCCTGCAGACTCCAGCCCTGCTATTTTACAAACTGACATTTGGGCGGGAAGGCCGGGCCTCTGCGCCCTGAGGCGGCAGCAACGACCAGGACCCGGCGCACAGCCGCAGGGTAGGCGGTTGACGCCGCGTCACCCATGCCCCCCAGCCGCGCGCCCCCGCCGCCCCCCCCCCAGCCGCGCGCGCCCCCGCCGGCGAGACCGCGCAGCGCGAGGAGCCAGAGCTTGAGCTGAGTCCTCTCGCCCAGTGGAAGGGGAGAGGAATTTCGGCAACCAGACGGCGCCCTCTTTCTCGCTCCCCAGGCTTCCCTCCGGGACGCTGCACAAGTGAGATTCTTTTAGACATTTGGCCTAAAGAAATAAAACAGGGGCCTATTCGGTGCTTTGAGAACTTGGGCTTCACCTGCAAAACCTGGGCCTCCAGCCGCTCATCTGCCGCTATCTAAAGTTATTTTCAGTCCGAGGATTTGTAGAGTCCTTTACCAGACTCTAAGCTCCCACGGAATTGTGCTGCGGCTTCGCGGTTTTAAAAATAAAACGGACTAAAAAGTTGAATCGTGCCACATAAACAGTGTCTTGCCATCAGTTTCTCTGCCCTGCTTTCATATGCAATTTTCCAACGTAGAGCTTTTTTGATAGTTTGACTTAATTCTTTTTTCTCTTAAAAAAAATGAAGGTTATTGATTTAAAACACTCTCCAAATAAAGTTTTATTGCCCGAAGTAAAGTGTTTTATATTTAAAAATACTAACTTGATATAATTTAATTTTTAATAATGGCTGTGTTTGGTTTACTCTATGAATATTCAAATAAATAGTCCAGAGCAAAAGCTGAAACAAGAAGTGCAAAAATGGAAGAGGGCTCAAGATCGAGGCATAGAAGGATCCTGAACTCACCTCTTCCCCCCAAACACAAGAAATCTACAGCTACATATGGAAAATTTCCCTCTGCAAGGGACTTTGAAAGCTAGCTGAACAGCACCTCCACAACATAGGAGAAAAGGGCCACATTGAGACAGGTAGAAGAGGTAGAGACCAAGTCTTGCAAGAAACCCCACCCCAGGCTCAGCAGACCCACAATTAGGAGAGATCTCATAATATAGGGGTTGTCCCTGAGGAGGGAGGGATTTGTGCCCCACACCAGGCACCCCAACTCTTGGGGCCTCTACCAGAGAGACAAGCCCCCAAAATGTCTGGCTGGGAAAACCAAAGTTTACTTCCAGGAGAACCACTATAAATATAGAACAGAAAATCCACTCTTAAAGGGCTTGTGCACAGACTCACTTGCCACCCTCAGACCCCAAGGCAAATGCAACAGTTCAAAAGGCAAAGGAGATTCATTTGCTAATCTTAAAAATATTTCAATTTATGTTCAATTGATACTGTGGTCATTGCAAGGATCTGGGACAATTTAAATTCTGACAAAAAGTGGAATTTCCCCTTGACTCACGCATTTTCTAATTTTCAGTTATATAGAAGGTATGTGACACATTTATTCATATACATGAATCCAATATGCTTATATGTAACGAACTTTCTATATATTGAGATATACATGTTTAAAAGACAGGAAACATTTGTGTTTTATCCCTTCCTAGGTATCAGCACACAATAATAAATGCTTGTTGAGTGAATGTTATCACTTTTTTTCAAAAGTGCAAAAATGTGGGGCGCCTGGGCAGCTCAGTTGGTTGAGCGACAGCCTTCAGCTCAGGTCATGATCCTGGAGTCCCTGGATCGAGTCCCACATTGTGCTCCCTGCTCAGCAGGGAGTCTGCTTCTCCCTCTGACCCTCCCCCCCATGCTCTCTCTCTCTCTCATTCTCTCTCTCAAATAAATAAATAAAATATTTTTTTTTTAAAAAGCGCAAAAATGTAAGAGATCCATGGAAAATGGTCTCCCAATAGATGAAAAAAGAGCTATCATGCTAACACTAGTCAAAAGAAAGCTGTAGTTTTTATATTAATTACTGAAAAACTAGATTTTTGAGTAAAGACTCTTACCAGGGATAAAGTGGGTTATTTCATAATGATAAGCCATTCGTTAAGAAGATACAACAATCGTAAACATTTATGGACCTAACAAGAGAGGAACAAAATACATAAAACAAAAACTGATAGGACTTCAAGGAGAAATAGACAAACCCACCGTTAAAGTCAGAGATTTCATCATGTTGAGTAAGAAAGGGTTAAGGTATAGGCAGGGAGAGATGGGGGGGTGGGTCCCTGACTAGGCTCTGAAACTATTCCTGGCAGGCAGAAGCACTAAGACAGAGTGAACAAGAGATAAGGGAATAGACCAGACCACCTGGTCCTGGATATTAGGGAGTATTTTTCTTTGGCAGCTACATTGTAATCACAGAAAATGACCAGACCTCAAAGAAGTCATTAAGGATGTTATCAATAGTTCTTGCTCAAACCAAGATGGCACAAGAAGCTCAAGGCGATTAGCTTCCTGGTCAAGTTTTCAATGAAAGACCTGCCCTAAAAACCCTCAGTGGTAACCCATTCGGGACTCCTCTCACTCCAGAGAGCTTTTTCTTTCCTTTCTGTTCTCACCTTCACTTTATAAACTTTCACTTCACTTCACCCTTTTGTGTCCGCGAGATTCATTCTTTGACTTCTTTGACTGCGTGAGACAAGAACCCTGCAATCCTGCAACAGTGTCTCCCTCCATAACTGATCAAATAAGTAGACAGAAAATCACTTAGGATATAGAAACTTGAATAATGTTTTCAATACTAACAACATTATCAACCAATTAGTAATTCATGTGTCAAAGAAGTAATCAAAAGGGGAATTAAAAAGTATATTGAACAGAATAAAAATAAAAACAAAGCATACCAAAATGTGTGGGATGCTGCTAAAGTAGCATGTACAGGAAAATGTCTGTATCACTATACTACACACCTATAATAAGAAGAAAGTTCTCAAATCAATTACTTCAATTAGAAAGGGAAGAAACAAAAAAAAAAAGAGCAAATGAAACACAAAGGGAGCAGAAGAAAGGAAATGATTAAGAACAGAAATCGATTTAAAAAACAAAATAGCAGAAACCAATAAACCCAATATCTGGCTGTTTCACAAAATCCAAAAAAAAAAAAAAAAAAAAAAAGATTAATATCTACCCAGAGTAATCAAGAAAAAAAGAGGGAGAGAGAGAAAACCCAAATTACCAGTATCAGGCACTACAAATTCTACAGATGTTAACAGGATAATAAAGGAGGTTTTGAACAATTTTATGCCCATAAATTCAACAACTTGGATAAAATGGATAAATTCCCTAAAAGACAGACATTATCAAAGCTTATTCAACAAGAAAAATATACCCTGAATATCATTATATCTAAAGAAATTTAATTTGTGTTTAAAAAATCAAGAAAATTTTCCACCAAGAGAACTCCAGGTCCAGATAGCATTATTAGTGAGTAATAAAACATTAAAGAAGAAACAATACAAATTTTATACAAATGCATGCAGAAAATTGCAGAGGATCCAGGGATACTTCCCAACTCATTCTGAGAGGCAGCATTGCCCTAACACCAATACCAAAGATATTAAAGAAAAGAAAACTACGGGTCAATATCTCACCTGAACATATATGCAATAATTGTTCATGAAATTTTAGCAAATTGAACCAAACAATATATATATATAAAAAATAGTAGTCATGACCAAGTGGGGTTTATCCCAGGGATGCAAGGTTGCATTAACATATGATAATCAATGAAATCATCATATTTACAGGCTAAAACACAAACATGTATGCACACAGACATATGACTATCTAAAGAGGGGCTGAAGAAGTAACTGACAAAATCCAGCATCCAATCCAGATTTTTTTTTAATCTGAAACTTGAAATAGAAACTTTCTTAACCTGATGAAATGCATCAATGAGAAACCTACAACTAACATCATACTTAATGGTAAAGATTGCTTGCTTCCCCCCTATGATAAAGAACAAGGTAAGGCTGTCTGCTCTCATCCAGCATCCAATCCAGATTTTTTTAAATCTGAAACTTGAAATAGAAACTTTCTTAACCTGATGAAATGCATCAATGAGAAACCTACAACTAACATCATACTTAATGGTAAAGACTGCTTGCTCTCCCCCCATGATAAAGAACAAGGTAAGGCTGTCTGCTCTCATTACTTCTTTTCAACAATGTACTTACTGGAAGTCCTAACCAGTGCAAAAGTCAAGGAAAAGAAATAGAAAGAATTCAAACTGGAAAGGAAGAAAAATGAATTTTTTAATAAAGAAACACAATGATCTATGTAGAAAATCTGATGAAATCTTCAAAAATTAATAAGTTTAACTTGGTTGCAGGATACAAAAATCAACTGCGTTTCTATATGCTCTTGATGAACAATGAGGAAGTAAAATACCATAAATACCACTTACCATGGCATTGAAAATATGAAGTATTTATGCATAATGCTGAAAAATGTGCAAAACCTCTACACTGATAACTATAAAAAATTGCTGAGAGAAAATAAAGGTCTAAGTAAATGCAGCAGTACCATGCTCATGAATTAGAAGATTTAATAATGTTAAGATGTCACCTCTCCCCTACTTAATGTATCAGTTCAAAACAATCCCAATCAAAATACCAGCAGGCCTCTTTGAAGAAATTGGCAACCTGATGCTAAAACACCTATGGAAATGAAAAGAACCTGCAATAACCAAAACAACTTTGAAAAAGAATACAGTGGGGGGGCTTCAAACAAAAAGCATAGTCCCAGAGGAGTTCCTGGTGCCCCTGGGAATAAAGTCTTATTTACAACTGCTGAGCAACGCCCTCCCTCCCCCAAGTGGCAACCACAGCTCTCATAGCACGCAGCTGACAGTGGCTCCAACATGGCCTCCCAGCCGCTGACACACCTTAGGGTTCTTTCTTCTGTTCAAATCATTGAGAACCTATGTTTTTTGGAGAGACTGCATAATGGCAGTCAGTCCAATCTGTTCTTTGTTTGTTTATAATAACAGTTCAGTGGGATTTGTCCATCCCATGAAATGCCTGAATAATAGGTATGGGAATGTGTGTGAGAACGACAACAAAAATTTTCATAAGGTTTTGCACAGGAGGTGAAGAAACGGGCCATTTGCTGCTATTTCCAATACTGAGAAGTAAGATTAAGAGAATAGCAATCAAATTGTAGTCAAAGCCATGTGGCAGATAGCAATTCAGAAGTCAGTTAAATTCAGGACGCCTGGGTGGCTCAGTCGACTGGGCATCTGCCTTCGGCTCAGGTCATGATCCCGGGGTCCTGGGATGGACCTGCATCGGGCTCCATGCTCAGTGGGGAGTCTGTTTCTCCCTCTGCCTGCTGCTCCCCCTGCTTGTGCTCTCTCTCTTTGACAAATAAATAAAATCTTAAAAAAAAAAAAAAAGTCAGTTAAATTCAAGGAACTTGCAATAGTTTGGGAGGGCTGGACCAAGATACTGTCCTTGTGAGGAAGGGTCCAGGAGCTATGCTAAAAGACAAAAGAATATTAATATTCTTTCATTTCCCAGTACCTCCCGCTGTTTAAGGTGTTGCATCCCCAGGTGCTTAGGTTTTCTTCCTATCCTTCCATTGCCACAAAATTAATGTGTCCCATTCCTGTAACTATAACTTCTTTCAAATTGTCCTCCACTCTCACCCAAATTTTTCATCTAGAAGAATCAGTCAGAAACAAGAGATCCAAAGGGGTTTTTTATAAAGACCCGCTATGTCCCCTTCTTTCTGCCCATGTGGGCCAGTATGTGGGAGAGTACAGACCCAAGGTGGGACAGTAAGAGCTGGAATACTATACAGTATATGCTCTATGATTTCCCATGGGATTTTCTCTGTTTCAAGGAACTTTCAGTAAGAGGGCCAGAATGCCCTTATGGCCAGAAAAAAAACATCTCAAATAACTCAGACTTTGTACTGTCATCTTTGAA
>NW_022591326.1:0-3590 GCF_004348235.1 Phoca vitulina
AGGAGAAGAGAAATAATAAAGATTCGAGCAGAAATCAAAGAAATAGAAACCAGAGAAAGAGTAGAACAGATCAACAAACCTAGAAGCTCCTTCTTTGAAAGAATTAATAAGATTGAAAACCTCTGGCCAGAATTATTCAAAAGAAAAGGAAAAGGACCCAAATTAATAAAATCACGAGTGAAAGGGGAGAGATCACCACTAACACCAAGGAAATAGAAACAGTTATTGGAAATTATTCCCAGCAACAATATGCCAACAAATTAAGCAATCCAGAAGAAATGGACACATTCTTGGAAACTTATAAACTACCAAGACTGAAACAGGAAGAAATAGACAATCAAACTGGCCAATAACCGGCAAGGAAATTGAAGCAGTAATCAAAAACCTCCCAAAAACAAGAGTCCAGGGCCAGATGGCTTCCCAGGGGAATTCTACCAAACATTTAAGGAAGAAATAATACTTATTCTACTGAAGCTGTTTCAAAAAGTAGAGATAGAAGGAAAACTTCCAAACTCATTTTAGGAAGGCAGCATAAACCTGATCCCAAAACCAGACAAAGACCCCATCAAAAAGGAGAGTTACAGACCAGTATCCCTGATGAACATGGATGCCAAAACACTCACCAAGATTCTAGCCAATAGGATCTGACAGTACATTAAAAGGATTATTCACATGCCCAGGTGGGATTTATTCCTGGGATGCAAGGGTGCTTCAACATTCACAAATCAATCAACTTGATAGAGCACATCAATAAAAGAAAAGACAAGAACCATATGATCCTCTCAATCAATGCAGAGAAACTATTTGACAAAATATAGCATCCTTTCCTGATTAAAACTCTTCAAAGTACAGGGATAGAGGGAACATACCTTAATATCATAAAAGCCATCTATGAAAAGCCCACAGCATATATTATTCTCAATGGGGAAAAAGTGAGAGCTTTTCCCTTAAGTTAAGGAACACGACAAGCATGCCCACTCTCACCACTGTTGTTCAACATACTGCTAGAAGTCCTAGCCTCAGCAATCAGACAACAAAAAGAAATAAAATGCATTCAAATTGGCAAAGATGAAGTCGAACTCTCTCTCCTCACAGATGACATGATACTTTATGTGGATAACCCAAAATTTCCACCCCCAAGATATTAGAACTCATACAGCAATTCAGCAATGTGGCGGGATACAAAATCAATGCACAGAAATCAGTTGCATTTCTATACACTAACAATGCAACTGAAGAAAGAGAAATTAAGGAATCAATTCCATTTACAACAGCTCCAAAAACCATAAGATACCTAGGAATAACCCTAACGAAAGAGGTAAAGGATTTATACTCTAGAAACTACAGAACACTTACAAAAGAAATTGAGGAAGACACAAAGAGATGGAAAAACATTCCATGCTCATGGATTAGAAGAATAAACATCATTAAAATGTCTATGCTGCTCAGAGCAATTTACACTTTCAAAGCAATCCCTATCAAAATTCCAATGACATTTTTCAAAGTGCTGGAACAAACAATCCTAAAATTTGTATGGAATCAGAAAAGACCCCAAATCGCCAGGGAAATGTCAAAAAAGAAAACACATGAAAAAAATGTTCCACATCAATAGTCATCAGGGAAATACAAATCAAAACTACAATGAGATACCAACTTATACCAGCTAGAATGGCCAACATTAACCAGACAGGAAACAACAAATGTCGGCGAGGTTGTGGAGAAGGGGGAACCCTCTTGCACTGTTGTTGGGAATGCAAGCTGGTACCGCCACTCTGGAAAACAGTATGGAGTTTCCTCAAGATGTTAAAAATAGAGCTACCTTATGACCCAGTGATTGCACTTCTAGGTATTTACCCCAAAGTTACAGTTTCAGTAAAAAGAAGGGGCACATGCACCCCAGTGCTCAAAGCAGCAATGTCCACAATAGCCAAACTGTGGAAGGAACCAAGATGTCCTTCAACAGATGAATGGATAAAGAAGATGTGGTTCATATATACAATGGAATATTACTCAGCCATCAGAAAGGATGAGTACCCACCATTTGCATCGACATGGATGGAACTGGAGGGGATCATGCTAAGTGAAATAAGTCAAGCAGAGAAAGTCAATTATCATATGGTTTCACTCATATGTGGAACATAAGGAATAGAGCAGAGGACCACAGGGGAAGGGAACGTAAACTGAAAGGGAAGATACCAGAGAGGGAGACAAACCATGGAAAACTCTGGACTCCAGGAAACAATCTGAAGGTTACAGAAGGGATGGGGTGGGTAGATGCAGTGACCGGGTGATGGGTATTAAGGAGGGCACATGTTGGGATGAGCACTGGGTGTTATACGCAACTAATGAATCGTTGAACATGACAACAAAAACTTATGAAGTACTATGTGTTTGCTAACTGAACATAATGAAAAATTTAAAAAAATAAAGTAAAAAAAGAAATTCATATGGCAAATAAGCCTATGAAAATATATTCCACATCATATGTCATCAGGGAAATGCAAATTATTTCAATAATGAGAGATTGACATCACTATCATGGTAGAATGTAGAATTACTCATTCATTTTCTTTCTCTTTGTTTTACAACAAACCAGACGTCCAAAACTTAACAAAAGCATCTCTGCACAGCACAACAGTACACCTGAGGAATCCATCTAACTGTAAATCTGAGAGTGGGTGGATTGGACCTTGAAGGAGGCTGTGGAGCCAGGGTAGTGGCAGCAGAGGTATGGCAGGAACAAGCTAGCATGACCTTTCTGGCAGAAGAAGCAGAGAGTAAAGTGTTGAGTGGGCGGTCTGCCTGGCTGCCAATACTGCAGGTGGATGGAACCCTGTTGCTCTCTCTGAAGAGAGACTGCTGTGACTGGAGAAAGCAAAAGAAAAAGGAAGTAGGCAGACAAAGAGAACTGAAGGAATACATCTCCTGCTGCCTGTCTTGGGATTCTTGCAAGATTTCTTCCAATAGGCCACTGAGATACCGCCCCCCCCCCCCCCCCAGAAGGATCCCCTATCTGGGCTATGGGCACACCCAAAGCTCCAAGTGCTGTGCACAAATCTTGTCCCACTCTGTCACTATCACCTTTTTTTATTTTGTTTCTCAGCTCTCTCTCTCTCTCTCTCTCTCTCTCTCTCTCTCTGTTCTTCCATCCATAGGGGTCATTCTGCTCTGGTAAGAGAAACCAAAAACTTGTGCTATAGATCCACCTTTTGGAAAACAAAAGGGATGCTCTTAATTACCAACCTGTTGAACTATTACAATCAAAGTAAATAAAGCCTTACCTAAATAAGAAGAGAGACGAGATCAGAGATGGGGCATGTGTCTAGATGCTGCTTCTCAGAAACATGGTGGGGAATCTTCTTCAGAGGGGAATCTCTTCTTCAGAGACCTCCAAAGGGCAATAGCAGCTTGGGGCTTCATAACCATGGGACTCTATCTTATCAATGGCCAGCAAATGTGAGGCAAGGTTTTGAGAGGTATCTATCTATCTAGCTAGCTAGTTAGCTATCTATCGTCTATCTATCTATCATCTATCTATCTATCATCTATCTATCTATCTATCTATCTATCTATCTATCTATCTATCTATC
>NW_022591326.1:3600-4579 GCF_004348235.1 Phoca vitulina
ATCTATCTATCTATCTATCTATCTATCTATCTATCTATCTATCATCTGTCTATCTACCTATCTATCTAGAGAGAGACAAGAGAGATTTATATAAGCAATTGGCTCATATAATTATGGAAGTTGAGAAGCTCCACAATGTGCCATCTGCAGCCTGGAAACCCAAAAAATCTGGTGATATAATTTAATTGGAGTCCAAAGGCCTGACAAGCAGGAAAGCTGATGGTGTAATTCCCAGTTTGAGGGCAGGAGAAGTTGAGAGGAAGAGTCCCAGATCAGGCAAGAAAAAATGGTTGAATTCCTCTTCCTTTTGTTTTATTTAGGTCCTCAGCAAATTGAATGATGGCTGCTCACATTAGGTGGGCAAACTACCAAGTCCACTGATTCAAATGCTAATCTCATCTGGACTCACGCTCATAGACACACTTAGAAATAATGTTCAATCTTGGCAGCCCATGACATATCAAATTGACAAATGAAATATTACAATGATGATTTCACTTACATGTGGTCTGTAAAAAACAAAACAAATAAACAACAGAAGAAGGAGGAGGAGGAGGAAGAGGAGGAAGAAGGACGTGGAAAGGGGGGGAACAGAGGCCAAATTCAGAAAACAAACTGATGGTTGCCAGAGGGGAAAGTGGTGGGGAGATGAGCAAAAGGGGAGTAGGAGATACAGGCTTCCAGTTATAGAATAAATGGGAACAAATAGTATCGCATAAGGAATATAGTCAGTGGTATTGAGGTCATCACCAGCAGGATTTTGAGCTAATGGATCTCAGGCTACAGTGAAGAAATAAACAACCTGGGTACAATAAACAGAGGCTATATTTGGCTCATTTATATAACACATCAATAAGATTAAAAAAAATGCAGAACGGAAAACATACCATATTTCCATTTATGTGAAAATATATATATAAATATAGGAGTGTATGTGTTTTGACGCATTTTTTCCCTGCATTTAAGTTTTATTTTCATC
>NW_022591326.1:4589-7033 GCF_004348235.1 Phoca vitulina
ATTAGCCTTTGTGACCAGTAGAATGCAACAGAAGTGAGGGTATCTCACTATTAAGGTCAAATTTTAAAATATAATGTAGGTTTCACTTTGGAAGCGCTCTCTCTCTCTCTCTCTCTCTCACACACACACACACACACACACACACACATTTCATGAGACATTCCATAGATTAACCCAAGTAGTGAAGAACTGGAACCTCTTGCCAATTGCTGCGTGACTGAGATATTTCAGAAAATAATCTTCCAGCCTTCAAATGACTAATGCAAAATATATGAAAAAAATATCCAAAAGATTCAAAAATTTCAATTATTGAAGACATTAATCTTGAACCAATGTGCAAAGTTCAAAATTCATTAAACCATTGCCAAGTAGGCAGAACTGGAATAACTGACCCGTACAAAGATTTAAGTAATCTTGAGCAACACATTAAACTCTGGTAATTAATTTTTGGCCAGAACGAGACTCACATCTCTGTCTCTCATAACACAAGACAGTTTCAGTTAACACTGGGGTACTTTACTTTTGACCCTCAATGAATGATCAATATCTGGGTCAGAGCCCCCACATTTTCTCCTCAAAATATGAAGCAGAAGTATAGGTGGAATATATGTCATGAACTGAAAGAAAAATAAATAAATAAATATGGTAAATAGATTATAAAATTGGCACATGATGATGACAATAATAAATAGGTAAAGTACAGATTCCTCTATGCATAACTTTTTAGTAGTATAATATTTAGAAATTCAATATGCTGTGTATAAAAAGGACACAAATGCCCATAGGTTTTTTTTTTTTTTTTTGATGAGGTGTTCCATGATTCATTGTTTGCGTATAACACCCAGTGCTCTATTCAATATGTGCTGTCTTCAATACCCACCACCAGGCTAACCCATCCCCCCCACCCCCCTCCCCTCTAGAACCCTCAGTTTATGTCTCAGAGTCCACAGTCACTCATGGTTCATCTCCCCCTCCGATTTCCCCCCCTTCATTTTTCCCTTCCTACTATCTTCTTTTTTTTCTTTATCATATAATGTTTTATTTGTTTCAGGGGTACAGGTCTGTGATTCATCAGTCTTACACAATTCACAGTGCTCACCATAGCACGTACCCTCCCCAATGTCTATCACCCGGCCACCCCATCCCTCCCAGTCCCCACCACTCCAGCAACCCTCGGTTTGTTTCCTGAGATTAAGAATTCCTCATATCAGTGAGACATATGATACATGTCTTTCTCTGATTGACTTATTTTGCTCAGCATAATACCCTCTACTTCCATCCACGTCGCTGCCAATGGCAGGATTTCGGGTTTTTTTCATGGCTGCATAATATTCCATTGTATATATACACCACCTCTTCTTTATCCATTCATCTGTCGATGGACATCTTGGCTCTTTCCATAGTTTGGCTATTGTGGACACTGTTGCTATAAACATTGGAGTGCACGTACCCCTTCAGATCACTACATTTGTATCTTTGGGGTAAATACCCAGTAGTGCAATTGCTGAGTCGTAGGGTAGCTCTATTTTCAACTTTTTGAGGAACCTCCATACCGTTTTCCAGAGTGGCTGCACCAGCTTGCATTCCCACCAACAGTGTAGGAGGGTTCCACTTTCTCCACATCCTCGCCAACATCTGTTGTTTCCTCACTTTTAATTTTAGCCATTCTGACTGGTGTGAGGTGGTATCTCATTGAGGTTTTGATTTGGATTTCCCTGATGCTGAGCGATGCTGAACACTTTTTCATGTGTCTGTTGGCCATTTGGATGCCTTCTTTGCAGAAACGTCTGTTCATGTCTTCTGCTCATTTCTTGATTGGATCATTTGTTCTTTGGGTGTTGAGTTTGATAAGTTCTTTATAGATTTTGGATACTAGCCTTTTATCTGATATGTCATTTGCACATACCTTCTCAAATTCTGTCGGTTGTCTTTTGGTTTTGTTGACCAAAACCTTTGCTGTGCAAAAGCTTTTTGTCTTGATGAAGTCCCAATAGTTCATTTTTGCCCTTGCTTCCCTTGCCTTTGGCGACGTTTCTAGGAAGAAGTTCCTGTGACGCAGGTCGAAGAGGTTGCTGCCTGTGTCCTCCTCTAGGATTTTGATGGACTCCTCTCTCACATTTAGGTCTTTCATCCATTTTGAGTCTATTTTTGTGTGTGGTGTAAGGAAATGGTCCAGTTTCATTCTTCTGCATGTGGCTGTCCAATTTTCCCAACACCATTTGTTGAAGAGACTGTCTTTTTTCCATTGGACATTCTTTCCTGCTTTGTCGAAGATTAGTTGACCATACAGCTGAGGGTCCATTTCTGGGCTCTCTATTCTGTTCCATTGATCTATGTGTCTGTTTTTGTGCCAGTACCATACTGTCTTGATGATGACAGCTTTGTAATAGAGCTTGAAGTCCAGAATTGTGATGCCACCAGCTTTGCTTTTCTTTTTCAACATT
>NW_022591327.1:0-7028 GCF_004348235.1 Phoca vitulina
TTGTTGTTGTTTATTTGCTTGTTGTTGTTGTTTTAACCAGGTACAATATACAATAAAGAAAAAAGCACTTATTGTCTTTCTGTGTGAATGCTCTGGTTGAAGGCCCTCCTTCCCCATGTCACTCTACTGGTGGTGCTTTAGAAGTGATGATCTCTAGATTTTGAGGAAAGAGTGAGGTAAAATCAGTTATTTTATATGAAATGAAGAAAAATCAATTTGGCATGATTCAAATGAATCTAAATCAAATATATTTCTTTAGAAGTAGGTAATATCTGTGGAATGACAGCAGAACTGGATGTGGAAGAAACTTCACTAAAAACTGAAAATTCAAAAGAAACTCCTCATATTTGTGGATGTAAGAGAAGAGCAATTTAAGATTTCCATGCAAGCAAAAATAACTGATCCAAAATCAATAGAGGAGGGCTATCCAACAACCAAAGTTTTGGAGAATTTAAAGGCAGGAACAGAAAGAACTGTATAGGCTCCAAAAGTTTTATAAAGGAAGGTTTAAGATATTTAGAGATGGCAATCTGGCTAAAAGGGAGGCCAAGAGATTTATCTTGAAGCTGTGTTTTCAGAGTAGGCACATGGTATTTAATTAGATTTATGCTTATTTTTATTGGCTGAGGGGGTGAGTTTAGTGGTGGTGGTGGTGGTGGTGGTGGTGTGTGTGTGCGTGTGTGTTCGGTAGGGGGAGGATGCAGCAGTCACTGCTTTCCTTAGCCAACCTTTGGCCTTGAAAATAAGAACAAAGGTAGAGCAATGATAGTATATTCCTAACATAAATGTTTTTTATTTGAGAGAGAGAATGAGATAGAGAGAGAGAGCATGAGAGGGGGGAGGGTCAGAGGGAGAAGCAGACCCCCCGCTGAGCAGGGAGCCCGATGCGGGACTCGATCCAGGGACTCCAGGATCATGACCCGAGCTGAAGGCAGTCGCTTAACCAACTGAGCCACCCAGGTGCCCTCCTAACATAAATGTTTTTGCCATTTCAAAATATAAACTATGTCTAGAATATAATAAAAAAGTTAAATGAAAAAGTCAAGTTACCATACATGCCTAAATATAAAGCTTTTCTTTTCCCCTGCAAAACTTAAAGAAAAGGAATCACTTGATATTCAAATGACAACAAAGTCTCTCATGTTAGAAAGTTCTACATTATTTATTTTGAACAATAAAGTGCAGTTTGTGAAAGGACATCATCCAGGACATGTATAAATCCAGGGAGAAGTGCTAGTGCAAGAAAAAAATAGTTTCCCTGGAGGTATCTGCCAATCCCTGATGGCCTATCATCTGGGACTTAAAGGGCCAAGCACATAGCAGATAAAAGACAAAACTTATAAAGTCACACCAGAGAGCACCACTTAAAGTCCAGACCCTTGAAGGTTGGACTAGGAAAAACCTGTCCCACAGCAGGAGGCAGAGAGGACAATTGCCAGTCTTGGCTTTAGATTTTTGCTAAATAGAAAAAGAAAAATGTCTCTCCTAAGAATTGTCGACTACAAGACTATATGTATGTTTGTTTGAGACCATTTCTAAAACCTCAAGCTGGAAATTTAAAGTTGTCCTTGATAAGTAGTGTCTCCAGGCATCAAGCATAAGCAAACACAAATAATTCACGAAAAACATTTAAAAACCAGATATCAAAAAATTCTTATGTTCTAAGGAACCTGTATTAATATACAAAAATCACAAAGCACGAGGAGACAAAACACAATGAGTGGAAGTAAGTAGAAACAAACAAACAAACAAAAATGGCATAATCAGACACCCAAAGATCATAAATACTGGAATTATCATCTATGCAATATAAAATAAGTTTATTTTATATGTTTAAAGAAATTTTAAAGGTAATAAAAGTATAACAGAATAATACTAATTTCTCAAAAAAATAACAAAACAGATTTTTAAAAGAACCAAATATAAATTCTTGCAGCTAAAAAATGTAATAACTGAAACTACAAAACTCAAGAAAACAGTTAAACAGTGGATTAGATAGAGATGAAAGGAAAATTAATGAATTGTAAGACAGTTTAGAAGATATTGTTCAGAGTGTTGCAGAGACAAAGTGAAGAATAAATGAAGAGAGTATCATGAAATATAACTGGAGTTCTAAGGGGAGCTAATACTGAAAATGAGGAGAGACAGTCTTCCAAAGAATAATGGCAGAGCATTTTCTAGAATGGATGAAAGATGCCAGACTCATATTTGAGAAGCCCACAGACTTTCAACAGAATGAGTAAAAAGAAATCTAGATTCATCCACATTGAAAGTATAAAACACTAAAATAAATAAAAAGCAATAAAATAAAATAAAATAAATTTTACAGAAGTACGATAACTAGAATAACAGATGATTTCTCAACAGTGACAATGGAAGTCCAAAATAATATCTTCAAAATAATGGATGTAAATGAACTGTTGATTCAAAATTGTCTATCTAGTTAAACTGACCTTCAAAAGCAACAGTAGAATAAAGACATTTTCAGACATTTAAAAAAAATGGGTAAATCTTAAGAGTACAATGTAATGAATTCTCACAATTGGAGTTCAATCCCCTACCAAGATATGGAACATTTCCCAAGAAAAGTCTATCATATTGGGGAGGGTATGTGCTATGGTGAGCGCTGTGAATTGTGTAAGACTGTCTATCATATGGGGAATGATGATCCAAAGAGTTCAGGTAAGAAAATTTTTGTTACCGAAAGTGTTGACTATAGTAGGCTGTTATTTATTAACAATTACTCATTCCCATTCTGTCATTGTCAAACTTCTCTAAGAGACAGAGTATAGTCTCATCTCATTGATGCCAACTTGTCCATGTGACTTGCTTTGGCCAAGGAGAAATGAGAAAATGTGATGTCTGTCACATTTGGTTTGACTCATGCCTCTAATGCTCCTACCCTCCGTCGTGAACACAGCACATGCCAAATATGAGCTGCTTTTTCAGCCTGGTTTCTAGAATGAAAGGCAAGTTAGAGCAGAGCCCAACTGAGCCAACAAAGACAATCAAAATTACAATATAGCAGGTAACATGAGCAAAAAATAAATGATATTACAAGCCATTGAAATAATGGAGTTATTACTACAGCAATAGCTGATACTTGCAACTTGTGTTATGAGACTAGTATAAACTTATTATCAAAACAAAGAAAGAAAAACAAATAAATAAGCAAGAAAATATATAGGTCTGCGGCACCTGGGTGGCTCAGTCCATTAAGTATCGGACTCTTAATTTCAGCTCAGGTCATGATCTCAGGTCTTGTGAGATGGAGCTCTGTGGGCTCTGCACTAAGCAGGGAGTCTGCTAGAGATTCTTTCTCCCTCTCGTTCTCCCTCTCCCCCTCCCCCTGCTCATGCTTACTCTCTCTCTCTCAGATAAATAAATAAATCTTTAGAAATTAAAAAAAATATATATCATCTCATTTATAAACACATATTAAAAATTCTAAACAAATATTGTCAAACTGAATCTAACATTGCATAAAAGAGATAATACCCTTTGACTTAACCCAAATTTATTACAAGAATGCAAGTTTGGCTCAACAGTAGAAAATGTATCCATGTAACTTATTATATTAAAAGAATAAAAAAAATCAGATGATCACCATAGATGTAGAAAAGGGATTAAATAAAATTCAACCTTCATTTATAATAGTAATTTTAAGAAGACTCTCAGGAAAAAGGACTGTCCTAAATTTGGTAAAACATGTCTATGATAAACCTACAGCAAACATGCACTCAATATTAAAATAATTTCTTTTGATGTCTACTAGACATCAAAATAATTTGATGTCAAACTAGACATCCAATAATTTATTGGATGATCTAGCTTTAGAAAGTATACAAAACTTTTTAAAATGAAAAAAATAAGAATTGGAAATAAACAAAAATACCCTATTTCATAGGTATTATGAGAAACTGCTATTTGAGAAAAATGAAAAATATTGTTTCTTTCTAATTTTTACCTATTTTTTCATATATTGTATATTGTCTAAGTCTGTATACTTTAAAAATGTAAGGAATCTTCAAATAATATATTCGATCTTAAAAGAGGATTAAGCAAGTTTGCTAAATGTAACATTAATAAATAAAAGCCAGTTGCATTTTATATACCAATAGCAAACAGAAAACATAACTTAAAAAAATACAATTTAGAAGATCAACAAAAACATAAGATATACAGAAATATATCCAACATGGTATGTGTGAGACCATCATGTCGACAGTTTTAAAATTTAAAAGCCGTAGAGGAGATCAGATAAATGGAAGAACCAATCATGTTCATCGATAGGAAGATAATATTTTTAAAGATGATAGCTGTCCCCAAATTAATCTCTAGATAAAATGTAGTTCCAATTGGAATCCCAGGAGGATTTTTGTGAAACTCCTAAAATTTATAAAGAATGGCAAATGGCCCAAAATAATCAAGACACTACTAAAGAAACTAACCCTGCCAGATAATAAGACTTTTTAGGAAGTTCTAGTAATGAAGACAAGGTGGTGTTGGTGAAGGCATAAATAGAAAACTGAAGAATACAAAGCCTACAAATTCTACTACATTAAAATTAAGAATAAACAGCCAACGGGGGGTTGCTAGGCCTGGGGGTGGGAGAATGGGGAGCAACTGTGTAATGGGTATGGGGTTTCCTTTTGGGGGTGATGAAAATTCTGGACCTAGACAGAGGTGATGGTTGCATGGCATGGTGAATGTACTAAATCTCACTGAATTGTTAACTTTAAAATGGTTACTTTTGTGTTATGTAGAATTCACCTCAATTAAAAAATACAATGATAATAATACCAAAAAAGAATTTCTGTTTGTTAAGAAATATAATAGTGTAAAAAGGTAACTCACAAGCTGAGTGAAAATTGCAACACAAATAAACTGAGAAAGAATTCAATTCCAAAATATATAATGTCTTCACATGGACATGTTTTTACAGCAAAAAAAAAAAAAAAATCATGCCTTTCCCATAAACATGCAAAAAGTGACCAATATCCTTAATGAGGAAAATCTAATTTAAAACCTCAAGGAGACAACACTTCACACCCATCAGATTAACAATAACAATAATAATAATAATTACATAATATAATAATAAAATCTCACAATACCAAATTTTAGCCAGAACATGAAGCAATGTTGTATCTTGTACACTACTGATTGGATTACAAAATGCTGCAACTACTCTGGAAACCTATTTGGAATTACCTCTAAAGCTGCAGATGCTCTTTTCCTATGACCCAGCTATTGCACCCCTAGGTAAGCACTCCAGAGAAACTTACACATATGCCCCAGATGACATTGTTTATACTAGCAAAAAATTAGAAACCATCTAACTGCCCTTCATCTGTAGAATGTGTAAGTAAACTGTACATTCAGAGCATGGTAAAGTATATAATAGTGAACAAGAATGAACTTTGCCTATACATTTCAGTGTGAATGAGTTTCAAAATTCAATGTCAAACATAAAAGCAAGCAGTGGAAGAATTTTATTTTGCAGGAGTCTGTTTACATAAATGTTAAAATTGCAAATTAAAGACCATAAATTAGGAATACACAGATAGTAATATTTTACTTTGTTTTATTTAAGATCTTATTTTTAAGTACTCTCTACACCCAACATGGGGCTCAAACTCACGACCCTGAGATCAAGAGTCACGTGCTCTACCGACTGAGCCAGCCAGGTGCTCCATATAGTAATATTTTAAAGAAAAGTGAGAGACTGATTAACAGAAAATGCAGTATAGTGGTTACTTTCATAGGGGATAAAGGGAGAGCCATATAGGAAGGGGCACCTAGGAGGTTCAAAGGCACTGGGATTGTCCAGTTCTTATGCTGGTCAGTGCAAGTTTGCTCATCTTATTATTATATATTAACATTCTTTCAAATGTGCTTATACATTTTACATGTATATGCTATATGCATGCTGTGTTTCACAATTTTTAAAAAGAAAAAAGAAAAACTTGTAGAGATCACAATATATTCTAATTGGACAAATGAGTAAAGCCAACCCATAATGTGCTATGAATAGGTTATTTGTGATTTTGGAAGAAAAAAATAAATACCCAATGATATAACATTTTATATGGATTCCAGAAATGCTTATCAGTTTCCATAGAGGAGTCTCAGGTATGCCACAGTTCCTCAAAGTAAAATTACTACTGTATTCTTTAGGATTCTTTTGGTTGTAAATGAGAGAAACCTAAAAACCTAACTATCTTAGACAAACAAGTAGAATGCATTGGAAGATTCATGGGACCCTGGGAAGAGTAGGAGTGCAGCTAGCCTCAGAAGCCTCACACTTGTACCATAGAACAGAAGAGTTATAGTTCACTTGTTTTTGCTTAAGACAGGTTTTTTAGGTTCTTAAACATAGAGTGAAAGGAATCCTAAATAATACAATTAGTAATTTTACTTTGAACAAAAGACTCTTTTGCTGTCTTTTGCCTCTGTTTAACTCCATGTAGCCGCTTTCTTCTCCTATATCAGTGTCCTCTGCAAGGCAAGAAATATGATTGATGACTACACGAGGGCTTCATATTTCCAAGCTTCACCACAGAGAGGAATGGAAACACTTTCCCTGGCAACCAAGTTTTAAAATCTCAGAGAAAGGTTCTGAATGGCCCAGCCTAAGTCAGATGCCCATCCCTGGGCTAATCAACTGTAAGCAAGCGGGTAGCATCTGTAAGATGATGGTGACACCACAAGTCAAGTCCCATTGCTTGAATGAGAGGGAGATTCCGTCTTATCCCTTAGTGCTCAGCTTAAATATCGCTTCTCCAAAATGCCTCTCTTCACTACACCATCTACAGTGGGTGCCCTCCTCTTATCCTCTCTCATGGCACCCTGTTGCTTTTGCAGCACTTACCACAATAGGTAACTCCTTTAGTTTTATTTATTTGTTTACCTGATACAGTAGGCAAAATCATGCCCTCCCCCAAAGATGTCCATGTCCTAATCCTCAGAACCTGTGAATAAATTTCCTTACATGACAAAAGGGAACTTTGTAGATGTGATTAAGG
>NW_022591328.1:0-280 GCF_004348235.1 Phoca vitulina
CAGCTCAGGTCATGATCCTGGAGTCCGGGGATCGAGTCCCGCATCGGGCTCCCCGCTCAGTGGGGAGTCTGCTTCTCCCTCTGACCCTCCCCCATCTCATGTTCTCTCTCTCTCTCAAATAAATAAATAAATAAAATCTAAAAAAAAAAAAAGAACAAATAGACCTGAGAGGTCAGGATTGCTGTTATTCAGACTTCCAAGGGCCACCTGCAGACTGACATGTGCCTCACGAGGTCAGGGATGACACGGATGGCTGACTTTGGGAGGCCTCTGGCCAACA
>NW_022591328.1:290-7157 GCF_004348235.1 Phoca vitulina
TGCACTCAAACCTGGGTCTGGGGCAGCCCCCTGTCCTCTGACACAGACCTTCAAATATAGTTTTTGTCCTATTGTTTGTCTGCACGTGGAAGCTAATGTTTTATCACTTTTTAAAATTTAAACTCAATTAGCCAACAAATAGTACATCATTTGTTTCAGATGTAGTGTTCAATGATTCATCCATTGCATGTAACACCCAGTTCTCATCACATCACATGCCCTCCTTAATGCCTATCACCCAGTTACACCGGAAGCTAATGTTTTAGACATTAAAAGCAAATTATATAACTATTAGGATGGAGATGACCCAAAAAGGGTTAGAACACTTTGTTGGATGACTGTTGTTTAATGGATTCTTGGATGAAGTTAGTAATGTTTTATTTTGAAATTCAGGTATTAAGGAACTCTACATTTGCTATTGAGACTCCTCCCCTATAAATAACCGCTTAGTACCAGTTTTACAGTCCTTATTATCGATGGGCACTTAAATACTGTGTTTCAAAAGCAGCGATCATGATTTTTCTGATTCTAAAACATTACATGCCAAATATAGAAGTATTTAAGATGCAAATATAAATGGGATAATTCTGTAATCATATAATATTGCTAATATTCTTGTTAGTCTCAAAAATTCTTATTACAATTAGGATCATGATTTTTTCACTTCATGTGTTTTGATTTTAGCATTCCCCACTTCATCACGTCATTACTTCAAACATCTCCTTTGTTTTAATTTTAGTTTTGTTTTCATTTAATCTGTGTCTTACAGTAGCTCTGTGAGATATTTTAATTAAGTACATTTTCATTTTCATTTTGTTCCTCTGTATTCAGGGCATAATTTGACAATCATTTCTATGTGCCTTCATCACTTCCTATTCAGAAATTGTGTTATGAGATTTCCATCAGAGCCCAGGAATGGTGTGTACTATTTGTGTGATTGAGGGAAATTAAGATAGGGAGTGATTTGACAATGCGAGCTTCAGATAAATCTCAGAAAAATATTCTCGTTTACAAATTCTGTACATATCTGGTCACAATAATTCTCTCACAGGATTTAGAAGACAGAATTTTATATCTTATTCACTGCTATATTTGCAGTACCTAGCACAAACTTTTCCACATAATTGGTTATCAGTAGATGATAACGAAAGAAGGAAAGGACAATTCTGTTACTTACTCATAATTTTAAGTTAAACTTTCTGTTTAAATTATATTTATAAGTTGATTTGTGAAAAATAAAAGACCTTAAAGTGTGTATGTGATTATTTGATTGTTTGAGAACATACTGTTTCTTTCCATTTTAATGTCTCTCTTTCTTAATGATGCTCTGCTGTTAGAAGATTATTCAATTTATTCTTGCACTTGTATTTTTTGTTATCATTATAATGAAAGCTTTTCTTTCTGATAAATATGGGAAAACTTTTATATGCATGTATCAGCTACCTTACTATTATTAGTAGATTGCACGAAGGCATTTGGACTAATGGCTAATGTAGAGATGACATGCTACCAACCTCCCTCCACGTGTTCATGTTTGACTGAATTAAACATTGCTAACCACAACTTTTATTTAAAAAAAAAATATTTCTCTAGTACTGCAGAGAAGTCAATGGAATGAAACAAAGAGAGTAAATATTTGATTCCCTCATTCTCCCACCCCTGTTCAAGGGTAGGCTCCTTTCAAGGTCCCTCCAAGTCTTCATAACTAACAATGGATATAATTGGCAATTGGTAGGGTGACAGTGCTTCCTCTCAGCTGAGTTATGATTGCTGGGTATTTGGTAACTGGCTTTCTCTTACTGGGGAAGTCCCCAGATTAAATTCAGTTTATCACATCTGACCAAAGGAGGTTAGAACTGTAGCCCAACATGTCAATGGGCTTGATTCTTTCCCTCCTTGTACCACCAGCTCCTGTATCGTAGAAGGAAGATGACTCTTGATTGGTCCATTTCCTCCAGGTCCATTTCCTCCAGAAGGAAGATGATGGAGTCAGAAGGAAGCATGCTTCTCTATTATTAGTTTATTTCTTCTTAAATCAAGTTAGAAGTGGCAGAGAGGGCGCAGTTCCTACAAGTTTGAATGCTTGATCATACTTAGGTGAGAACTGATGCAGTGGAAGTAAACAAGTGTTTTAGCCAGAGTGTGCAGTGAGTACATAGCTCAGATCCAGACACATTCAAGCTTTCAAACTTCAGCAGGGTTGGCTATTTGTTTCCTACTTCCTGGGACAATGTGGTACAAACTTTAAGGCCTTCTCTTGATCCTGTGAAGCCAGACTGGGTGCTGAGAGTCTCCTTTTTGTTTGCTTTCTCTAGGATGGTGCTGACTGCCTATGTGTGATTTCTCCCAATCTGGCAGAGTGGGGCTGCTTTCAGCACATGCTCACTAGCTGCTTACAGAAGCTCTCTCTTGTTAACCCCCTTTGTATGCTGGTGTCAGGCTGTAGGTTGGGTGATGTATGGATGAGGAACTGAGTGTTGTGTGTGCCCATGGACCATTTTTGAGGGTCTGCATGCAGGCCATCTCCAGTGGCTCATGGGCAGATTCCTAATGGAGGCTGTGCCATGGTTTGTAGGGTCCTTGTTGGTTTATTGCCCTCCAAGAGCCCTGGGTTCTGTTCTGCTAGGAGTACCCCACTCCCCAGTGAGCAGTACACCTCAGTATCCTGGATGGGGCTAGAAAGAGGGTTCTCTTTGGCAGCAACCTCCAGAGTTGGAGGGCCATGTGTTCACTCACATGTTCTCACTTCCCTCTATGGGGAAATTTCAGGCTGGAAGGTTTCTCTTGGCTCAGAGCTGTGCCAATGGGCAAGAGTGATGAAGGTAAAGTGAAATTGTTCTTCATGCCATCCTTAATCTGTCAAAATCAGAATTTTTTGTTGTTGTTGATGTTCCACAGTGTGTTATGTATTCTCTGCTGGACTTCTTCATAGGCACTGTTTTTAGTTTAATGTATGACATTGAAAATCAGTGGTTTTTGAGAGGGGGAGAGCTGAGATGGTAGAAAATTTCTATTTTGCCTTTTTGATCTCAGTGTTTAAATTTTTTATTTTAAATAAATTATTAGGAAAAATTGACTAGTTTGGTGTACAGTTCTGTGAATTTTGAATTTTAGTACATTGTATATATCCAGTAATCATACAGGATCATGATACAGAATAGTTTCATTGCTCCTCAAAACTCCCTTGTGCTATTCTAATGCCATCTCACACTTCCATATTCCCCACTCCTTGCAAACATTGGTCTATTCTTATTTTGTGTTTTTAAGAATGTCATTTTCACAGGAGCATACAACCTATAAACTTTTGAGAACCATGTGTCTTGGTGGGAGGAAGCACATGCCACAGGACACACGCATGACCTCACCTCTATCTCCACTCTCAGTGTGTCCTACCCCTGAGGTTTTGAACTTTGAAGTTATTTCATAGGAATAGCTCATCATTTCAAGTGTTTGAATTCCTTTAAAGACTTGATTTATAGTTCTACAAAATATATTTGGCAATTGATATTGCAGAATTGGTGTTGAAGGTTGGATCATCTCATATAATCAAGTTGAGTCATGTTCTGTACACAAGTTAGTTGTACAAACTCTATCCTAAATTTTTATCAATATATATTTTCTCACATTTTAAGGGTAATTTAATTAATGAAGATTCACTCTAGCAGTACCAATTAGGGTATGGTTATTATTTGGCTTTTCCAGTAGTTGATATGAAATAACATATCCAATAATTCTTAAACATTTTTGCACTAGCAATGTCTATTCAGAGCTGAACTATAGCACTAGGATGGGTATTATGTCAAATAAAGGCTATATGCATGCAAGTTATTTTATTAGTAAGAGAACAAAGTCACGATAATCAGAAACACATAACATTTTACCATTAAAGTGGGAAGGTACCTCTAAAAGGATAAAAATAACCTCAAAAGAATGCCAAGGAAAGTATTAAAATCTGTGGTTCCAATCATCTAGGAGAATTCTCTTCTACTGGCCTTGGTGGATCTGTCTGCTTCATGCAATTACATGCTTATTTCTAGGATCTTCCATATGCACTCATCTGTGGCCTGTCTGCTTCTGCTGATTCTCTAGAGAACGTCAGTTTAAGATCCCTAATATGAGTAACTTTTTCAATTCTTGGCAGCGAAGGGTGCATGATGTCATACTAGTTCATAAACATGCAACCAAGGATCCATTTCTTGTACTTTATTTGCTGAACTGGTAATAAACAGCACTTAATAAGGTCATTTCACAGGTCTCAATGGCAACCTTTTTCTGGGATTTTGTTCAGAGCACCAAAGGTTAAGGTCCTGTAAAGGTGAATAAATGAAAGGCCAGGAGAGCAATCTGTGCCTGGATGAAAGGAAAGTGTCAGGGGTTTTCTTATCTAGTTCAGTTTGTGATGCTGGAATAAGTATGGGTTGGGACATCTGAGTGATGTGGGCTACAGTGAGGAATTTATGGTAAGACAGCATAGGGCTTTTTGAGGGTAGGATGCAGGGCCACCAGGGATAAGGCTAACATGCACCAGGCACTAGCTGTGAACTACATTAAAAACATATTGACTAACACAGACTACATCATTTTTTTGCCAGTTGACATGGCCCAGAGATATTCAGTAGTTTAGCCACTTGAATTAATTTTGTTTCTGCTAAATGATTGGATTTTATAAAGGGAGTACTAATTGCATGACCAGCCTGGTATTGTCTCTTTCAATGTTTAAGATAAGATTATTAAAAATCTATTAACTAGGAATTTGTTCCGAGAGTTTCCAAAAGATATGTCCTGGACAGGGACACTTCTTGAATGACAGAAGCACAATGATGAGATTCCCTTCATTGAAGAAAGTATTAGAGTTGAAAAATTGGAGGAGAAATTAATAATATTTCACATTTACTGGGCCAGCTGGTAGAAAAATGTTGGTTGTTTTTGGAGAGTTTTAGTCTATCCCTTAGAGGGCAATTTGTAATGTATATGGTCCATCACATTTCATGGAGATATATGCAGTACAAATTCTGAAAATGCTTCAACCAATTTATCTTTATCTTTATCTTTCCTCACTGTAGTTGAAGTTTTCTTGTGTGACCCAAAATTCAAAATACTTCTCCTGTAGGCCTTCACTGGCCTGAAGGTTGTTTTCTTTTTAAAGTTATAGATAATGACTTTCTGTATCCATGTGCTATACTGTTTATTTTCTTTTTTCTTTTTTTAAAAGATTTATTTATTTACTCATTTGAGAGAGAAAGAGCATGCATGTGTGGAAGCACCAGTGGAGCAGGGACAATGAGGGAGGAAAAGGGAGAGGGAGAGAATTTGGAGCAGACACCTGATGAGTGCAGAGCCCCATGCAGGGTTTGATTCGATAACCCTGAGATCATGACCCCAGTCAAAATCAAGAGCCTGAAGCTCAACCAACTGAGCCACCCAGTCGCCCCTGTTTATTTTCAACCAGCATCATCCCACCTCTATGGGATTCTCCCTGCATATCTGAATACAGGTTTGTAGGGGCTTGTCCCAAATTCCTTTCAGCATAGTTTTGTGGCAGGACTGACACTGTGATTTAGAAGGTGGAGGGGAAGCGAAGGGATACATGAACCTAAAGTGTTTCCAGGCCTGAATTTCTTACTTAACTCTGCATCTGAGCAAGTGTTCCCATGTTGGCTCTGGACTCATGAAGCTCCTTGATCTGAATCTGTAGAGAGTGGCCTCCAGGAAACAGCTTGAGAGAAGCTTCCATCTCTGTGTCTAAAGATAATGTTTACACGACTTTACAGAAGAAGTGTCCCTCTCCAGAACTTTATCTTCATAAACTTGATTTCTTACCTTAGGGGGAATTTTTTTTTTTATTAAATCTTGGCAACAAAATGTGACAGAGGCATGGTAATGGAAAGTATCCTTGAGGCTAAAACCTGTAAGAGTATAGCATTAATATTTGTTGCCTGATTCACATACACTAGTCACCTTATGTTGGAGTCAACAAAACAGTGAGAACATAAGGAAGAATCTCAGGTCTTTCTATAGGGATTTGACAACTTCATTTACGGTGATTCTTCTGTCTAGAGTTCCTATTTTTCACTTTTTAATGATTCTGAAATTTAGGAATATTTGACTACTAAAATATTTGACTATTAAATACTATGATTTTTCTTCTGAAATGCTTTTATTAAAAAGATAGTATTCATTACAATTGGTATTATTTTAGGACCACATAAATACTGTATTTCAAGTAAAGGCCATTTGTTAATTTGTTTAAATTAACAAATATTTAGTGAGTGCTGAAAATGACAGTCACAGTTCTAAATATTGGGGCACAGTGCTGAAAAGAGAATCACTCAGCAATGACTTGACTTCCTATTACTTTTTCCGTATTCACTTCCTAGCCCCTTTTCTGGCAGTCAGTGGGTTATAGGCTGGCCCACATGGATACATGAGAATATAAAGTACTGTAGTAAAATGCTTTAGAAGACTGTTATAGTCGAGCTACAGAGATGCCCTGGGATGCTGTGTTAAAGAACTTCCATATCAGGTAGTGTCTTAAGAACAAATAGACCGGGGCGCCTGGGTGGCTCAGTTGGTTAAGCGACTGCCTCCAGCTCAGGTCATGATCCTGGAGTCCGGGGATCGAGTCCCGCATCGGGCTCCCCGCTCAGTGGGGAGTCTGCTTCTCCCTCTGACCCTCCCCCATCTCATGTTCTCTCTCTCTCTCAAATAAATAAATAAATAAAATCTAAAAAAAAAAAAAGAACAAATAGACCTGAGAGGTCAGGATTGCTGTTATTCAGACTTCCAAGGGCCACCTGCAGACTGACATGTGCCTCACGAGGTCAGGGATGACACGGATGGCTGACTTTGGGAGGCCTCTGGCCAACA
>NW_022591329.1:0-6774 GCF_004348235.1 Phoca vitulina
GACAATGGACTCTGAAAAACAAACTGAGGGTTCTAGAGGGGAGGGGGGTGGGAGGATGGGTTAGCCTGGTGATGGGTATTGAGGAGGGCACGTTCTGCATGGAGCACTGGGTGTTATGCACAAACAATGAATCATGGAACACTATATCTAAAACTAATGATGTAATGTATGGGGATTAACATAACAATAAAAAAATTAAAAAAAAATTAAATTTTAAAGAAATTCTCTCATGAAGTCTTTTGTAAAATGAAGAATCTTTCCTGTAATACTAATAGTATCTCCTAATGTACCTGGATTCTAAGATAACATACAGTCAAAACAGTAATCATAGGTGTGTGTTTTCCTTGCAAGCCTCTCTGGCAGACAAAACAAATGAATTTCAGCAGATAGTCCTCTTTGGCTAGTAAACAAATAAAGCAAACAGGCAAAAATGAAAATGTGGCTTTTTTTTTTTCCATGTTAGCAGAATTCACTGACCGGCTGTGTATAACTAAAGGCCAAGGATAAATAATGCTTTCCATACATACATTCCTATTTTCGGGGGGAATCACTCTTTCTGGAAGCAGGGCTCCCTGAAAGGAGACTCTTGTCATGATGCAGCTTCAGAGAGCTAAGGACAGTGTGTCATATCATCGTTGAGTTAACCAGTGTACTAGTGATAAAAACAGAGCACCCAGCCTGACCACATCTCTTGTCTTCTCTTCCAAAGAGAATGGAACTCTGGGCCTTTCTCAAGCACACACTTTCCATACACTGAAAATCTCAAAAAAAAAATTCAAGGGATTTTCCATGAAAATCCTAATTATAACCAATTGCCACAACAACTGAATCAAAGCTGGCAGAAAAATAGCAGTGGGTTTTTGTTTGTTTGTTTTTTGCTACTTTGCTACAGTAGATCTTTATAGTTTCACACCATAAAAATTTGAGTATTTCCCTCAAGCAGTGACATCTGGCACTCATGTTAGAACATTTGCATAACTTTTGCTTTTGGCTGAAACGTAACTGTTTTGTACTACATCTCTTTCCGTGTGATCCAGGGCTGTTGTGAAGTATGGTAATGCATTGTATCATAAAAATATCCATAAGTTCCCATTTTGTTCATCATTGATAACATCTTGGCATTTGTTCTATATTTCTGGTCATCAAATTATACATAATAACTAGGGCTAAATAGGCTTAATTTTTATTTGACCAATATGATAAAAACTGTGAGGTAGAAATATGCTGATCCCTTAAAAATGTCATCTCTCCTAGCTCATCCATTATTAACCCAAGGGATTCAATCCCTAAAAATTCAGAGAATGAAGAACTATCTTAAGCCACCTTCTACTTAAGCAGTGACAAATTGGAAAAAATTGCTTAATACTAATAGGAAATACATCCTTGTGAAAATGGCTTTACTACAAGCCTCTGCAGCTGCTATTGAAAGGGTCCAGAGAAACATTAATGCCAGAGGGAGGAAAGAGACATCTGACAAGCGAATATTCTAAGTGTTAATATGAAATACTGTAGTTAATGTGAATTTCTCTTGCTTCATTTTCTCTAGGGTTTACTTTTCACATACACAAAGACATACATAGACCCAGGAAAATGCATTTTCCCACAATGGTATTTCTAAATGCTTGCCTTCCATAGCACATCCACAGTCTGTCTGTCTGCCTGCCTGCCTGTGTCTTTTCATCCATGGAGCTCTGCTTTATGCAGGGATTTGGAATTTAATTTTCTGGCTTAGAAACACTTACATAGGCACAATTCCCAATGTCCTTGGCGAAGATTTTGAGGGGAATGCTCTTCGGGTAGTCCTTCTCTTTCTCTAGATTGATGTATCTAATCAAATGCAACAACAACCCAAAACAACACTGAGTCAGATGGATTTTGCTAATGGCTTATTTTAAAATCAATCTATTTTGCTAATATCTTCAATATACTTATATGCTATGTTTTAAAAGACAGATGGAAAGACTCAGCAAAATCTGATTACATTATGGGTTGGAAGAGAATTAAATTCTCAGGACATTAGGTATGGGCATGAAAACTATTTCAAGTGAGGTTTGAGCAGCACAGTCAGGTTTAGGCACTCTGGGCGGTGTTTTGTCTGCCAAGCTTTCCTACCTTCCCTGGACAGGCCCGGAATCTTACTGACAAGTACAGGAGCATACACCATACTTTACTACACCAAACCAAGACAGTGGCCTTTTACTTCTCATGTAGCTCTCGGGTAGAGTGTAAATCTTCCCTTAGGAAGGTAGCAAGGGGAGGAAGGAGGGAAGGGTTATGGAAATAAGAGAGAAACCTAAATTGACCATTTAGTCTGTATGCTCAAAGGTGAGGATAACTGATTTTTGAGGTGTTCAGCAGAAAACCTTCCATATATGGAAACCTAATACATGCTCTGAGGAAACTGTTCGCTCCAAATGGTAGGTTGGAGACGTGGAAATGGGAGAGATTATTGACTAATTTTTGTCTAGAATGATCTAACCAGACCTCAATGTTCTCTTTCCTAGAAAGTAAGGAGTACATGTACTGAAGAGAACACTGTTTACAGTAAGTAGTAGCTAGCGTACAGTTCAAACAATAGTTTATTTTGAGGATAAATGAGTAATTTCTACTAAGGAAAAGGGGAATAGTTTGGGGGCACATCTCTGCATAGAAGAATTTAATTCTTTTAACTACAGGTTGAAGATTAAGAATATGTTATACTGAAAAAAAAATACCTCTGAAGGAGAGAGAGCCATTTGTCCTTTTGTTCTGGAGAACTACAATCAAAGAAAATAGGAGAGAAAAATTAAACACATAACACATTTATGCTAACCTATCTGAGACTATCAATCCAGATAAAGTATCAACAGCCTGTTACAGAGGGAGCGGCCCACCACTGCACTCTGGAGAATCTGCAAATGGAAAATCCCCATCAGGAAAAACTATACCGTCAAGTACAGTTCTATTAAAACCTCCTGAATGGATCCAAGACAGGGCCATTTTCTTACCTTATGGCTCTTTTACAAGTATAACTCTTACAGTGGAATGAGTATTTGATCTGGAATCTAAACACCTGGTTCCAAAAACATATGCAAGCTACCTGATCATGAGTGAATCACTTCACATCTCTAAGCTTGTTTCCACATCTGTAAAACTGGGCTAATTGTCTCAGTGTTTTTGTAGCTTTAAATGCCATACAAACAGAAAGTATGCTCAATTAGAGATTAGAGATTAAAGAGAAATTTGGCATGTTGATGGAAATATCTTGGCCCAGAAACCAGTTTCCTATCGGAAAAAGAAATATTTATACATATAGCAGGATTTTAATTTAGTGAATTAGTTCACAGAAAACCTATTCTTAATTACTACAATCTTCTAAGATCAATTCATTTACAACTAAATCACTATTAATAATTTTTCTGAAGTTACTGCTCTGTTTAATTCTTTTTTTAATTTTAATTTTTATTTATTTATTTGAAAGAGAGAGAGAGAGAGAAACAGCATGAGAGGGAAAAGGGTCAGAGGGAGAAGCAGGCTCCCCGCTGAGCCAGGAGCCTGATGTGGGACTCGATCCCAGGACCCTGGGATCATGACCTGAGCCGAAAGCAGTCGCTTAACCAGCTGAGCCACTCAGGCGCCCCGTTTAATTCTTAAACTTGAAAATAATTCAGTGTTTATTTCTAAATGGTCTTGTTACTCACTAGCTTTTATACCATATTTCTATCTTAACAAAGCTGGAAACCCTTGTTATTTTCTTGTTCCAGAAAAATACACTTAACAAGTATTTGCAATTTGTTTCTAAGTCTGTTGCTTAGCAATTTTCTCCATACACAACTCCCAGCATTGGGCATCTGAAAGTACACTACATCTCTTTTATCGATCATCCAATTTTCATCTTCCATAGTTCCTTACAAACTTTTAATGTATTCACCTTTCCTAAACAGAGATTTTCTAGGTTCATTTGTGTCAAATCTTGGATTTATTTAGCAAAAAACCGTGTTGAAAAATAGGTGAGTTTTCTTTGGACCTGTGAACTTTTTTCAAAGCAGCTAAAGAAAATTACCCCTTTAAAACACTTATGTTTAAAAAACATTTTTTTTTAACTTTTATTGACGTGTAAGATACACAGAAAAAAACTGTATAATGCTTAAGTGGACAGCCTGAACATTTTTTCACAAACTGAACACACCCACGTGACTAAAACTCAGATTATGAAATAGAAAATCACCTCGGGAGGACTGCTTATGCTCCTTTTCAGGTACTAGTTCCCACTCTCCCGACTTCCAACAGCACAGGATAGTTATGTTTACTTTATTATAAATGTAACCAGGCAATATGTACTATTTTGTGTCTGGCTTCTTTCATTCAACACTATGTTTATGACACTTCTCCGTATTACGGCATGTGGTTTTAGATTGTTCATTCTCATTGCTGTATAGTCTTCCATTGTTTGAATACACAGCATGCATTACTTCAAAAATAATTTATGAAGTGTGTCAGGTTAAAACACTGAGATTGATTTATGTAGTCTTCTTGTGTTTTCACCTTTCTACTACTCTGTGCAAGAAGAATCCACAGAACTTCTCTTTCTTTAGTGATTCTTAAGGCATTTTTACCAAACTAAAAACAAAAGTACTCCAGAATCAAGGTGATCTCAGAGTTTCATTAACACCTAAGCTCATTTGGTAAGAGCAAGAAGAGGAGAAAGCAGTGTATCTTAGAGAAAGAGAAAAGGCAAGGCAGACTGGAAAGAGACCCTCAAATGTGGGAGGGGATAGAGTCTGTTATCCCTGGGAGTGAGCAGGGAACCATATGTTACTCAGTTGAGATGCCTCAGGAAACAGAAAGACCGCTTAGGAAATGACTGTAAGCAGCAACCTGGGAGGCCTGTTCCTGAGTTTTTATGTCAGCAATGATACCAGCAACCCACGTGTGGCAAGGAATCAGAGTAGCTCTGAACATAAAAGACACAGAAAAAGATAATGTCAGCAGTGACCACAACAGACTGAAGGTCACAGTCTGCCACCTGTTTGGAAGACACCACAGAAATCTGCTGGCATAATATAGGCTCAAGGTGGGTTTTCATTTGATCTATAAACAGGCTTTTCCTGCCTTGCTGAGTTTGTAGACTAAGATTCACACTAGGTACTTAAAATATCCTTCTTCTGATTCCTCTTATAGACAGATCCTTGTCAGATTTCAGTACTTCCTGTGTATCTGAACAACATTCTCATTTTACGGTGTCATTATCTGTAGTATCCAGGTGCAGCGCCTGCTCTTCAGGCAGATACAGATCCTAGGTTTGAGAATCAGGGTACAAGATACATGAAGCTCCTGGCCGTTTCTGAGATGTGACGATCTGCTCCGTGCCCTAAGGGAAAGCATGAGACGTTCACATTTATTATTTGCTCTTCCTCTAACTTGACACAGTTGGGAATTCCTCACTGATTCTGGCAGTTGTCAGTCTTAGATTTCAAAGCTATTAGTCTTTACATGTTTGGTTTCTTTATAGATATTGTAGTGACTGGCTAGGAGAACCTCCTTCCTGAGCTGCTAGTCTGATGGCATTTTAAACTGATCATGGCCTCGATTTTTTTTAATACTGACGGATACATACCATTTCTGATGTTCTTCAACCCTTCCTAAAAATCCAAGCTTCCCTCTGATATAATTTTGCTTCTCGCTGAAAAACTTCTGTCTGCATTTTTTTTTTGGTAGCAAAGTTCTGCTGGAATAAATTCTTAGAATTAAAAAAAAAATTTTTATTTCACTTTCATTTTTGAAGGATATTTTTGCTGGATATAGTATTCTATGTTGAAAGTTCTTTCTTTCAACACTTCAAAGATGCCATTCCACTGTCTTCTGAAATTGCCATAGTTTCTGATGAAAAAGCCACAGTGATGCACATTATTGTTCCCCCATATGTAATGTGTTGTTTTTCTCTGGCTGCTTTTACGATTTTCTCTTATCTTTGGTTTATAGCAGTTTGTCTATAACATGACTAGGGGAAATTTTCTTCATACTCCTGTTTGGGGTTCACTGAGCTTACGAAATCTGTACATTTGTATCTTTCGCTAAGCTTGGGAGATTTCCAAACTATTATTTCTTCAAATATTCTGTCCTATTTCCTCTTTCTCCTCTTCTGGAGTTCCAGTTACATGTATATTGTATCTTTTGGCATTTTCTAACAAGTCTCTGACGAATTTTGAATTAAAAAATGTCTGTTTTGGGAGACATTTCTCCAAAGAAGACATCCAAATGGCCAACAGACACATGAAAAAGTGTTCAATATCGCTCGGCATCAGGGAAATCCAAATCAAAACCTCAATGAGATACCACCTCACACCAGTCAGAATGGCTAAAATTAACAAGTCAGGAAATGACAGATGTTGGCGGGGATGCGGAGAAAGGGGAACCCTCCTACACTGTTGGTGGGAATGCAAGCTGGTGCAGCCACTCTGGAAAACAGTATGGAGGTTCCTCAAAAAGTTGAAAATAGAGCTACCATATGATCCAGCAATTGCACTACTGGGTATTTACCCCAAAGATACAAAAGTAGGGACCCGAAAGGCTACGTGCACCCCGATGTTTATAGCAGCAATGTCCACAATAGCCAAACTGTGGAAAGAGCCAAGATGTCCATCAACAGATGAATGGATAAAGAAGATGTGGTATATATATGCAATGGAATATTATGCAGCCATCAAAAGGAATAAGATCTTGCCATTTGCAACGACGTGGATGGAACTGGAGGGTATTATGCTGAGCGAAATAAGTCAAACAGAGAAAGACATG
>NW_022591329.1:6874-7028 GCF_004348235.1 Phoca vitulina
GGACACTGGGGAGGGTATGTGTTCTGGTAAGCGCTGTGAATTGTGCAGGACTGTTGAATCTCAGATCTGTACCTCTGAAACAAATAATGCAATATATGTTAAGAAAGAAAAAAGAAGAAGAAGAATGTAGCAGGAGGGGAAGAATGAAGGGGGG
>NW_022591330.1:0-6773 GCF_004348235.1 Phoca vitulina
GACAATGGACTCTGAAAAACAAACTGAGGGTTCTAGAGGGGAGGGGGGTGGGAGGATGGGTTAGCCTGGTGATGGGTATTGAGGAGGGCACGTTCTGCATGGAGCACTGGGTGTTATGCACAAACAATGAATCATGGAACACTATATCTAAAACTAATGATGTAATGTATGGGGATTAACATAACAATAAAAAAATTAAAAAAAAATTAAATTTTAAAGAAATTCTCTCATGAAGTCTTTTGTAAAATGAAGAATCTTTCCTGTAATACTAATAGTATCTCCTAATGTACCTGGATTCTAAGATAACATACAGTCAAAACAGTAATCATAGGTGTGTGTTTTCCTTGCAAGCCTCTCTGGCAGACAAAACAAATGAATTTCAGCAGATAGTCCTCTTTGGCTAGTAAACAAATAAAGCAAACAGGCAAAAATGAAAATGTGGCTTTTTTTTTTTCCATGTTAGCAGAATTCACTGACCGGCTGTGTATAACTAAAGGCCAAGGATAAATAATGCTTTCCATACATACATTCCTATTTTCGGGGGGAATCACTCTTTCTGGAAGCAGGGCTCCCTGAAAGGAGACTCTTGTCATGATGCAGCTTCAGAGAGCTAAGGACAGTGTGTCATATCATCGTTGAGTTAACCAGTGTACTAGTGATAAAAACAGAGCACCCAGCCTGACCACATCTCTTGTCTTCTCTTCCAAAGAGAATGGAACTCTGGGCCTTTCTCAAGCACACACTTTCCATACACTGAAAATCTCAAAAAAAAAATTCAAGGGATTTTCCATGAAAATCCTAATTATAACCAATTGCCACAACAACTGAATCAAAGCTGGCAGAAAAATAGCAGTGGGTTTTTGTTTGTTTGTTTTTTGCTACTTTGCTACAGTAGATCTTTATAGTTTCACACCATAAAAATTTGAGTATTTCCCTCAAGCAGTGACATCTGGCACTCATGTTAGAACATTTGCATAACTTTTGCTTTTGGCCGAAACGTAACTGTTTTGTACTACATCTCTTTCCGTGTGATCCAGGGCTGTTGTGAAGTATGGTAATGCATTGTATCATAAAAATATCCATAAGTTCCCATTTTGTTCATCATTGATAACATCTTGGCATTTGTTCTATATTTCTGGTCATCAAATTATACATAATAACTAGGGCTAAATAGGCTTAATTTTTATTTGACCAATATGATAAAAACTGTGAGGTAGAAATATGCTGATCCCTTAAAAATGTCATCTCTCCTAGCTCATCCATTATTAACCCAAGGGATTCAATCCCTAAAAATTCAGAGAATGAAGAACTATCTTAAGCCACCTTCTACTTAAGCAGTGACAAATTGGAAAAAATTGCTTAATACTAATAGGAAATACATCCTTGTGAAAATGGCTTTACTACAAGCCTCTGCAGCTGCTATTGAAAGGGTCCAGAGAAACATTAATGCCAGAGGGAGGAAAGAGACATCTGACAAGCGAATATTCTAAGTGTTAATATGAAATACTGTAGTTAATGTGAATTTCTCTTGCTTCATTTTCTCTAGGGTTTACTTTTCACATACACAAAGACATACATAGACCCAGGAAAATGCATTTTCCCACAATGGTATTTCTAAATGCTTGCCTTCCATAGCACATCCACAGTCTGTCTGTCTGCCTGCCTGCCTGTGTCTTTTCATCCATGGAGCTCTGCTTTATGCAGGGATTTGGAATTTAATTTTCTGGCTTAGAAACACTTACATAGGCACAATTCCCAATGTCCTTGGCGAAGATTTTGAGGGGAATGCTCTTCGGGTAGTCCTTCTCTTTCTCTAGATTGATGTATCTAATCAAATGCAACAACAACCCAAAACAACACTGAGTCAGATGGATTTTGCTAATGGCTTATTTTAAAATCAATCTATTTTGCTAATATCTTCAATATACTTATATGCTATGTTTTAAAAGACAGATGGAAAGACTCAGCAAAATCTGATTACATTATGGGTTGGAAGAGAATTAAATTCTCAGGACATTAGGTATGGGCATGAAAACTATTTCAAGTGAGGTTTGAGCAGCACAGTCAGGTTTAGGCACTCTGGGCGGTGTTTTGTCTGCCAAGCTTTCCTACCTTCCCTGGACAGGCCCGGAATCTTACTGACAAGTACAGGAGCATACACCATACTTTACTACACCAAACCAAGACAGTGGCCTTTTACTTCTCATGTAGCTCTCGGGTAGAGTGTAAATCTTCCCTTAGGAAGGTAGCAAGGGGAGGAAGGAGGGAAGGGTTATGGAAATAAGAGAGAAACCTAAATTGACCATTTAGTCTGTATGCTCAAAGGTGAGGATAACTGATTTTTGAGGTGTTCAGCAGAAAACCTTCCATATATGGAAACCTAATACATGCTCTGAGGAAACTGTTCGCTCCAAATGGTAGGTTGGAGACGTGGAAATGGGAGAGATTATTGACTAATTTTTGTCTAGAATGATCTAACCAGACCTCAATGTTCTCTTTCCTAGAAAGTAAGGAGTACATGTACTGAAGAGAACACTGTTTACAGTAAGTAGTAGCTAGCGTACAGTTCAAACAATAGTTTATTTTGAGGATAAATGAGTAATTTCTACTAAGGAAAAGGGGAATAGTTTGGGGGCACATCTCTGCATAGAAGAATTTAATTCTTTTAACTACAGGTTGAAGATTAAGAATATGTTATACTGAAAAAAAAATACCTCTGAAGGAGAGAGAGCCATTTGTCCTTTTGTTCTGGAGAACTACAATCAAAGAAAATAGGAGAGAAAAATTAAACACATAACACATTTATGCTAACCTATCTGAGACTATCAATCCAGATAAAGTATCAACAGCCTGTTACAGAGGGAGCGGCCCACCACTGCACTCTGGAGAATCTGCAAATGGAAAATCCCCATCAGGAAAAACTATACCGTCAAGTACAGTTCTATTAAAACCTCCTGAATGGATCCAAGACAGGGCCATTTTCTTACCTTATGGCTCTTTTACAAGTATAACTCTTACAGTGGAATGAGTATTTGATCTGGAATCTAAACACCTGGTTCCAAAAACATATGCAAGCTACCTGATCATGAGTGAATCACTTCACATCTCTAAGCTTGTTTCCACATCTGTAAAACTGGGCTAATTGTCTCAGTGTTTTTGTAGCTTTAAATGCCATACAAACAGAAAGTATGCTCAATTAGAGATTAGAGATTAAAGAGAAATTTGGCATGTTGATGGAAATATCTTGGCCCAGAAACCAGTTTCCTATCGGAAAAAGAAATATTTATACATATAGCAGGATTTTAATTTAGTGAATTAGTTCACAGAAAACCTATTCTTAATTACTACAATCTTCTAAGATCAATTCATTTACAACTAAATCACTATTAATAATTTTTCTGAAGTTACTGCTCTGTTTAATTCTTTTTTTAATTTTAATTTTTATTTATTTATTTGAAAGAGAGAGAGAGAGAGAAACAGCATGAGAGGGAAAAGGGTCAGAGGGAGAAGCAGGCTCCCCGCTGAGCCAGGAGCCTGATGTGGGACTCGATCCCAGGACCCTGGGATCATGACCTGAGCCGAAAGCAGTCGCTTAACCAGCTGAGCCACTCAGGCGCCCCGTTTAATTCTTAAACTTGAAAATAATTCAGTGTTTATTTCTAAATGGTCTTGTTACTCACTAGCTTTTATACCATATTTCTATCTTAACAAAGCTGGAAACCCTTGTTATTTTCTTGTTCCAGAAAAATACACTTAACAAGTATTTGCAATTTGTTTCTAAGTCTGTTGCTTAGCAATTTTCTCCATACACAACTCCCAGCATTGGGCATCTGAAAGTACACTACATCTCTTTTATCGATCATCCAATTTTCATCTTCCATAGTTCCTTACAAACTTTTAATGTATTCACCTTTCCTAAACAGAGATTTTCTAGGTTCATTTGTGTCAAATCTTGGATTTATTTAGCAAAAAACCGTGTTGAAAAATAGGTGAGTTTTCTTTGGACCTGTGAACTTTTTTCAAAGCAGCTAAAGAAAATTACCCCTTTAAAACACTTATGTTTAAAAAACATTTTTTTTTAACTTTTATTGACGTGTAAGATACACAGAAAAAAACTGTATAATGCTTAAGTGGACAGCCTGAACATTTTTTCACAAACTGAACACACCCACGTGACTAAAACTCAGATTATGAAATAGAAAATCACCTCGGGAGGACTGCTTATGCTCCTTTTCAGGTACTAGTTCCCACTCTCCCGACTTCCAACAGCACAGGATAGTTATGTTTACTTTATTATAAATGTAACCAGGCAATATGTACTATTTTGTGTCTGGCTTCTTTCATTCAACACTATGTTTATGACACTTCTCCGTATTACGGCATGTGGTTTTAGATTGTTCATTCTCATTGCTGTATAGTCTTCCATTGTTTGAATACACAGCATGCATTACTTCAAAAATAATTTATGAAGTGTGTCAGGTTAAAACACTGAGATTGATTTATGTAGTCTTCTTGTGTTTTCACCTTTCTACTACTCTGTGCAAGAAGAATCCACAGAACTTCTCTTTCTTTAGTGATTCTTAAGGCATTTTTACCAAACTAAAAACAAAAGTACTCCAGAATCAAGGTGATCTCAGAGTTTCATTAACACCTAAGCTCATTTGGTAAGAGCAAGAAGAGGAGAAAGCAGTGTATCTTAGAGAAAGAGAAAAGGCAAGGCAGATTGGAAAGAGACCCTCAAATGTGGGAGGGGATAGAGTCTGTTATCCCTGGGAGTGAGCAGGGAACCATATGTTACTCAGTTGAGATGCCTCAGGAAACAGAAAGACCGCTTAGGAAATGACTGTAAGCAGCAACCTGGGAGGCCTGTTCCTGAGTTTTTATGTCAGCAATGATACCAGCAACCCACGTGTGGCAAGGAATCAGAGTAGCTCTGAACATAAAAGACACAGAAAAAGATAATGTCAGCAGTGACCACAACAGACTGAAGGTCACAGTCTGCCACCTGTTTGGAAGACACCACAGAAATCTGCTGGCATAATATAGGCTCAAGGTGGGTTTTCATTTGATCTATAAACAGGCTTTTCCTGCCTTGCTGAGTTTGTAGACTAAGATTCACACTAGGTACTTAAAATATCCTTCTTCTGATTCCTCTTATAGACAGATCCTTGTCAGATTTCAGTACTTCCTGTGTATCTGAACAACATTCTCATTTTACGGTGTCGTTATCTGTAGTATCCAGGTGCAGCGCCTGCTCTTCAGGCAGATACAGATCCTAGGTTTGAGAATCAGGGTACAAGATACATGAAGCTCCTGGCCGTTTCTGAGATGTGACGATCTGCTCCGTGCCCTAAGGGAAAGCATGAGACGTTCACATTTATTATTTGCTCTTCCTCTAACTTGACACAGTTGGGAATTCCTCACTGATTCTGGCAGTTGTCAGTCTTAGATTTCAAAGCTATTAGTCTTTACATGTTTGGTTTCTTTATAGATATTGTAGTGACTGGCTAGGAGAACCTCCTTCCTGAGCTGCTAGTCTGATGGCATTTTAAACTGATCATGGCCTCGATTTTTTTTAATACTGACGGATACATACCATTTCTGATGTTCTTCAACCCTTCCTAAAAATCCAAGCTTCCCTCTGATATAATTTTGCTTCTCGCTGAAAAACTTCTGTCTGCATTTTTTTTTTGGTAGCAAAGTTCTGCTGGAATAAATTCTTAGAATTAAAAAAAAAATTTTTATTTCACTTTCATTTTTGAAGGATATTTTTGCTGGATATAGTATTCTATGTTGAAAGTTCTTTCTTTCAACACTTCAAAGATGCCATTCCACTGTCTTCTGAAATTGCCATAGTTTCTGATGAAAAAGCCACAGTGATGCACATTATTGTTCCCCCATATGTAATGTGTTGTTTTTCTCTGGCTGCTTTTACGATTTTCTCTTATCTTTGGTTTATAGCAGTTTGTCTATAACATGACTAGGGGAAATTTTCTTCATACTCCTGTTTGGGGTTCACTGAGCTTACGAAATCTGTACATTTGTATCTTTCGCTAAGCTTGGGAGATTTCCAAACTATTATTTCTTCAAATATTCTGTCCTATTTCCTCTTTCTCCTCTTCTGGAGTTCCAGTTACATGTATATTGTATCTTTTGGCATTTTCTAACAAGTCTCTGACGAATTTTGAATTAAAAAATGTCTGTTTTGGGAGACATTTCTCCAAAGAAGACATCCAAATGGCCAACAGACACATGAAAAAGTGTTCAATATCGCTCGGCATCAGGGAAATCCAAATCAAAACCTCAATGAGATACCACCTCACACCAGTCAGAATGGCTAAAATTAACAAGTCAGGAAATGACAGATGTTGGCGGGGATGCGGAGAAAGGGGAACCCTCCTACACTGTTGGTGGGAATGCAAGCTGGTGCAGCCACTCTGGAAAACAGTATGGAGGTTCCTCAAAAAGTTGAAAATAGAGCTACCATATGATCCAGCAATTGCACTACTGGGTATTTACCCCAAAGATACAAAAGTAGGGACCCGAAAGGCTACGTGCACCCGATGTTTATAGCAGCAATGTCCACAATAGCCAAACTGTGGAAAGAGCCAAGATGTCCATCAACAGATGAATGGATAAAGAAGATGTGGTATATATATGCAATGGAATATTATGCAGCCATCAAAAGGAATAAGATCTTGCCATTTGCAACGACGTGGATGGAACTGGAGGGTATTATGCTGAGCGAAATAAGTCAAACAGAGAAAGACATG
>NW_022591330.1:6873-7027 GCF_004348235.1 Phoca vitulina
GGACACTGGGGAGGGTATGTGTTCTGGTAAGCGCTGTGAATTGTGCAGGACTGTTGAATCTCAGATCTGTACCTCTGAAACAAATAATGCAATATATGTTAAGAAAGAAAAAAGAAGAAGAAGAATGTAGCAGGAGGGGAAGAATGAAGGGGGG
>NW_022591331.1:0-7027 GCF_004348235.1 Phoca vitulina
CCCCCCCATTCCCACAGGTGTTCCCCTGACCTCTGACTGCTCGCGTCAGGAAGCCCCAGTTGTGCCTTTGGAGTGCGGCACACCTTCTCATGAGTCACACTTTGTTCCTCGCCTTCGGGCCTGCTGGGACTTGAGTCTAGTTTTGGCTCTAGAAGCAAAGAGGGGCAGTGGGCGTGGGTCCTGCAGAGAGCGAGCATGGCAACCGCCTCGGGCAGCGCAGGCTCGAGCCCCTGGGGTGGGGGTGGGAAGGCCCCTGCCCACTGGGGGCGGGGGGACCTCTTCCACTGAAGAGAAGACTCATCAGGATTTAGGGGTGCAGGGTCCCCTGCTTCTCCAGGGTCATCCCACTCATCCCCACCCCACCCGACAGGATTCCAGTCTTCCCAGTCAATGCCTTCACATTCACAGCAGACACCCCGCGAGGCTGGGGGTTCAGTTTACGTTGCAGTTCAGCCCATCGCGGGATGAGGGTCTGCATCAGATTTTGAGCTGCGTCCGCCCCGCAGCTGGAGGGCGCACGGCTCTCCGTCAGGGCAGGGCACACACACAGGCTCTTAGCTCCTTTCTGTGGCACTTAAGCTGGGAATTCAAATTCCAGAGCTCATCCTTTTCTTGAACTGCTCTGTCCAATAGCGTTAGGAACAACCAACCAACAACATTGTGGTCTTTGGTTTTCCACAAGGTTCAGAGTAATCCAGTTCCTGGCTTCCTGTAAGTGGCTGGTTAGGAGGATGTAGGGATTTTGTGCATCCCTATTGCCAGATCATGCCATGGGCTCTCCGTTGCTATTATAATAGAGTCATTCACATCTTCAAATCAATCCAACAGACTAGAGAACCGGTTCCAGAAATCCCAGAAACAATTCAGAGTACTCATCCTTAACATCCTTTTCCTCTAGAATCATCTTGGTGCAAAAATCTCTATTAGTCAGGGTTCTCCAGGGAAAGAGAACCACTAGGAGATATCTATCGATCAATAGGTAGATAGATACTTCATCACTATAGATTCTACAGGTATTAAATGAATAAGATAATATTATGAAACTTTATGCCAATTAGGTCATCAAGGTAGATGAAATAGACAAATTCTTTAAAAGACACAAGTTACCAAAACTCATCCGAGAATAAATAAGTAACCAGAATAGCCCTGTATGTATACAGGAAATTAAATTTATAGTAAAAGGAAAACTTCCTATAGAGAAAACTCCAGGCCTAGGTGGCATTACTGGTAAATTCTTTCAAATATTTAAGGTAAACATAAAACCAGTTCTACATAAACTCATCCAGAACAATTAAAAAGGATAGAGTACTTCCTAGCTCATTCCATGAGGCAGGCATTACCTTGATACCAAAGTCAGACAAATACAACACAAGAAAAGAAAGCTATACGCTGATATCCCTCATGAACATAAATGCAAAATTTCTAAGGAAAACCTCAGCAAATCAAATCCAACAATATACAAGTGGGGTTTATTCTAGGAACGCAAATCAGTTTAACACTCAGAAAATCAACTCAATTAATTGACAATATTAAATTTAAAAAGAAAAATCACATCATCATCTCAATAGATACAGAAAAATCATCTGACAAAATCCAATAGTCATTCATGATTTTCAAAACCCCAGCAAACTAGGAATCAAAGGAATTTTTCTCAGCCTGATAAAGGACATCAAACTTAATGCTGAGAGACTGAATGTCCTCCCTCCAGGACCGGGGACCAGACAAGGATATCTCTTCTCAAACTTCTATTTAACCTTGTTCTGTAGGTTGTAGCCAGTGCAATAAGGCAGGAAAAAGAATCAAAAGACATCCAGATTGGAAAGAAAGAGCAAACCATTCTTACTCATAGAAAACATGATCACCTATGAAGAAAATCTGGCCAAATACTAAAACAGTATTCTAATTAAAATGAGCTTAGTAAGATTGCAAGATACAAGATCAATATAGACAATGAACTGTATTGCAGTACACCAGCAAAGAACAATTACTTTGAACTTTAAAATGTCACTTACAATAACATCAAAAATATTAAATAATACATAGATATAAATATGGCAAAAGATGTTCAAAACTGTACACTGAGATCTACAAAACACTGATGAGAGAAATTATAAAAGACTTAAATAAATGGAGAGATACACAGTATTCATTGATTAAAAGATCCAATATTAAGATATTAATTTTCTCCAAGTTGATCATTACGTTCAACACAATCCCAATTAAAATTCCACCAGGTTTTTTTGTAGAAATTGGCAAACTGATTTTTAAAATCCATATGTTCTTTGTACACATTTATTTTTAGTCCTCAACTGATACATTATTTATCTGTGGAAGTTTGAGGGAGGTATTGGGTTGGGATGGAGCACATCATAATATTTGTCATTAAATTAATGGGAAATTTTTTCATTTAATGGCTTTGCCGTTCACAGAAAGGCACTCGTGAACAAATAAATATTTTTAAGCATGGAATACATGTATGCAGGCTTTTGTCTCCAAGCTGTCCACCACTGTCCTTAGTCTTTGTTCTTGTGGCAGTTTAGGATTTTTATATCAGATGTCCTCTTAAGTCCTTATGTCAGACAGATAAGTCCCTCTTTGCTGGTCTTTGTATCAGGCTGACGCTGTCCTACTTGTGGACCTCTGTACTTCGCTATCAGTGCAGAGTAAGTACGTCAAGCGTTTCAAACTCCCAGCTGAGAATGTGCTTGGAATTGCCCTGGATGTCTTGGTCTATTTGGGGAAGATTGGCACCTTTGTTGTATGAAAGCATCACCGCATGAGATGGCTGTCTGTTTACTCCAAACAGTGTCTCCCAGGGTCCTTGTTTGAGTCTTGGATTTTCCACAGGGAGGCCTGAAATATTCCTGTTCCATTAATTTCTAGATACCCCCAGTTTTGTTACGATGATAAGTGGTGTCTTGTGTATATCTTACTGTATTTTCTCGTTGGTGATTGCCAGCCTTGTGAGCAGGTGCCTGGTCTCTCCCCAACTTCCACAGCTCTCGGGGCATCCTCCAAGATTTATTTCTCCTGTTTGAGAATTTTGTGGGCAAAGCGAGTGTTTCTGTGGCAAATATTCTAGATATTCTGAGGCTTGTTGTTTCTGAAATGATCTTTATTCCACCTTCACATTTAAATACTAATTATACCCTATAAAATCCTCTATGCCAAGTTATGTGTCTTTTGTGCTTTCAGAATATAATTCTTTGTTCATATAATTCTTGGAGGATGTTATGAATCTCTTTCTTATCTTGTAGGTGGTCTGCAGGTTACTCCGGAACTTTCCAGAACTTTGGCATTTGCAAGTGTCACTAGGATGCATCTGGTTTCTTCCTCATCTGTCCTGTTGGCTCCTGAGAGCCCTTGCTTGCGTTTCTTTAATTCTGAGGCACTTACTTCATTCCTTCCTCAAACATTTCCTGCTCTCCTCTCTCTTGTCCCCGTGTGACTGCTCTTGACTGGTCAGCCTATTTGTGCTCGTCTACCCGATCCCCGCATGTGACGACTCACCTCCCTGATGTGTCTTCTGCAGTGTCCCTGCTCCATGTGCCCACTTGCTGTGTCGCTCAACTGCCGTATTTCCCACATCTACCACTGGCCCCTGGCTCCCGGGATGTGCCTTCTCATCCCTTCTTCATGTCGCGAACACTGCCCCTTGTGTTTGCGGGTTTCTGTCTGGATTCCTTGACCCTCTTGCCCCATCTGTGTCAGATGTTCTGCTCCGAATGCTGCGTGAGCGTCGGACTGTGGCTTCTCTCTTCCAATGGTCTGCCCGGGAATTCACGTTCCTACCCCAACGACACCACTCTGCTGGGTGATGCGTACGGGGGAGGGCTGACGCCTGGCCTGGTCTGGGTCCCCCAGGCTGTCAAAGAACAGGGGAGGGGCTTGTGTTTCTTTCTCTTTTATTTACTTGCAACATATCTATAGGTTCCCTTCCTCTGAGACAGTCAGGCAGGGGAGAGGAGGCGGGGGGATGGGGTGAGGGTCAAGGACGAGGACGTACCGGCAGGGTCAGGAGATCGCTCACGTGAAGCGAGGGAAGAACGAGGTGTATGTGTTGAGGATGATGGAAGCCAGGTGCTGCGGTCAGAGAAAGGAGTGACAAATATGGAATGGGTGAGTCCAGTACAGACCCTGCAGTGTTGGGCTGGAATCCGAGGAATCGCTGTAAAGTCGTGATTTTTAATGTAGAAAGATGGACAAACAGAGAATGAGATGTAGATGTGAGAGAGAGAGTTCCCAGCTGAACAAGCTAGGAGAGCTGATGCCCAGATGGTGCCAAGGGCACCCAGCCTCCAGATCTTGGCTTTTAAATACCATTGTCCTCTAGAAGGACCCAGAGCTTCCTGGGGCCATGGCCGATTCCAGGCCGGGGAAGGGACTGTCCAAGACGAACCTGGAACATCTTGTAGCGGAAAGTAAGAAAGCTGTTCCAAACCTTGTGGGGATTGATCAAAATGACTGAGGAGCCAGCTTCAAGGGGCTCCTACCAACCTCTCTGGACAATGTTAGTGTCAAAATAAATGAGAGTAGCAGATCACAGCCCAACGCATGAAACAGAGATTCAGGAGTCCGTCCCGAAATCCACGGGTTTGCTCATGGAGGAGGAAGTGGGGGAGAAAAAGCTCTCTCTCTCTCTCTCTCTCTCTCTCTCGCAGTAGAATTCCAACTAACAAATGCATAAGGGACACTGAAATTGGAGAGTGGTCCTTCGGCAATCATCACGGGAACGATTATTTGAGCATAAATCACCCCGAGACGCTAGGACGCGTGAGTAAGAGTTTGAGGACAACAGTCACACGGTTTCAGAGTCTGTCCCCACAGAAGGCAAATTACGAAGACTCTATATTAACTTCCCATTTTGAAGAAACGTGCAACCAGGCGCTCAAAGTTAGCACCGCCAGGCCTCCCTATGTTGGCCGTGATGGCGAGACTAGCACCACATTCCCCTGCCACTATGAGCTGCCTGAACACAGGACGCATGTGCGGCAACTGCTTTCTGACGTGGACACCCGGCAGTGAGCGATCCGTGGAGGAAAGTGGTGAGCCCCGGCTTTCTCAGCGGAGCCTGGAGGTCTCCTGGAGATGGGGAGGTGGAGATCAGAGTCCGGGAGGTTGAGGCAAGTAGGATTTATAGGCAGATCCCTGGAGGGAGAGGGGAGGAGGAGGGAAGAGAGGGGGGTGTGCATGCTTGCTCACACACACACACACACACACTTCAGGGGGGCTCAGTGGTCCCAGGCGGGGACCACACTGGCAGGTCTTCCATCGGATCTGACTCCCTCTAGCCGGCAGAGACGGGCTTGGTTTGCCCACATCACTGGCGAGCTGCCAACTCTACTTTGCATCTGCTGCCCCACCTCCAGGGCTGTCTAGTCAGAGGAGCAGGAGGTGATAGGCCCAAGGCCGGGGAGGGGGGTGCAGATGGAAAAAGTCTTCTGGACGTTACGCTGAGCCAGAGAAGCCAGAGTCAGAGGGACCAACCCTGTATGATTTGCCAGTAAGTCAAATACGGTAAGAGAGGATGGAATACTGTAGGATCCCACTTATGTGAGGTCCCCACAGTCGTCAGACTCACAGGGATGGAGAGTGAACAGTGGGCGCTGGGGCCAGGGGAGGGATGGGGGTCGGTGACTCAGGGGGACAGAGAGCGGACGGTGGGCACCGGGGCCAGGGAAGGGATGGGGGTCGGTGGCTCAGGGGGACGGAGAGTGGATGGTGGGCACCAGGGCCGGGGGTGGGATGGGGGCTGGTGACTCAGGGGGACGGAGAGTGGATGGTGGGCACCGGGGCCAGGGAGGGGATGGGGGTCGGTGACTCAGGGGGACGGAGAGTCAACGGTGGGCACTGGGATGGGGGGAGGGATGCGGGTCGGGGACTCAGGGGGACAGAGTTTCCCGTTGGGAAGATGTGAAGTTCTGGAGGCAGATGGTAGGGACGGCTGCACAACAGTGTGAATGTGCTTCATGCCACAGAATTCTGTCCTCAAACACAGTTAAGGTGGTAAATTGTATGTTATGTGCACTTTAACACAGGGGGCGCCTGGGTGGCTCAGTCGGTTAAGCGTCTTGAGTCTTGACCTCGGCTCAGGTCAGGACCTCAGGGTCAGGAGACAGAGCCCAGCATCGGGCTCTGCGCTCAGCGGGGAGTCTGCTTGGGATTCTCTCCCTCTGCCCCTCCCCCCTTTCCCACCCACTCACACACACACCCGTTCTCTCTCTTTCTCAAATAAATAAATCTTTAAAAAAAAGAAAAATCAAAGACCCTAGCAATGCAGAAATCGGTCTCTTGACATTTTATCTCCTCTACCATGTGCACCAGCCACTCCGGATGAGGAAACCCCATTGTCCGAGAAGAGCTTTCACAATCACACGAGCCACCGCCCCAGCCGCCCTGCGGACTTCTCAGCAGACGTGGGGCCGCCTTCTTGCTTTCCGTTATTTAACAAAGAGCAAACGTTCCCACGCCCACGTCCAGGCCCGACAGTGAGACATGCCCCAGCCGGCCCCGCGTGGGGCTATGCGTGCTCAAGGGGCAGGCTCACAGAGAAATGGGCCACGCGGTTTCCGGGATGACATCCCCGCACCACTGCACCGGGAGGCCAGAGCCGGCCATGTCCAGTGGGGGAAAGAGAGCACGTCCACCCCCGTTCTAACCAGGGACAGGCCCAGGTTGTCACATGGCTCGTCTTCCTGGGAGGGGGCTTTCAAAAACGCATGTGGGCAAAAGTGGGCAGGAACTCCAACCTGGGGAACCACACCGGCGTCTCAGGAGGGGCCCACTTGTGTCAGAAACTCATGGCCACGAAGGACAGGGTCCCCAGCTACGGATCTCCTCTCACCCACAGATCCTGTGGCCCGGGAGCCCACGGACAGGGCCTCGAGCATTCTGCGAGGAAGAAGTTCTCACCCGTGGGCAGGAACTGCTGTGGACGGGCTTGCAGGGAGAATTCCAGAAGCTGATGTGAACCCTCCATGTTCCGTTGGTCCCGTGCTTTACCCAGATCTGTACCCCTGATAAATGA
>NW_022591332.1:0-7012 GCF_004348235.1 Phoca vitulina
ATTGCTGCTATGAACATTGGGGTGCATATGGCCCTTCTTTTCACTACGTCTGTGTCTTTGGGGTAAATACCCAGGAGTGCAATTGCTGGGTCATAGGGTAGCTCTATTTTTAAATTTTTGTGGAATCTCCACACTGTTTTCCAAAGTGGCTGTACCAACTTGCATTCCCACCAACAGTGTAAGAAGGTTCCCCTTTCTCCACAACCTCTCCAACATTTGTTGTTTCTTTCCCTGTCCATTTTGGCCATTCTAACTGGTGTAAGGTGGTATCTCAGTGTGGTTTTGATTTGGATTTCCCTGATGGCTAATGATGATGAACATTTTTTCATGTGTCTGTTAGCCATTTGTATGTCTTCTTCAGAGAAGTGTCTGTTCATCTCTTCTGCCCACTTTTTGACTTGATTATTTGTTTTTTGGGTGTTGAGTTTGAGAAGTTCTTTATAGATTTTGGGCACCAGCCCTTTATCTGTGGTGTCATTTGCAAATATCTTCTCCCATTCTGTGGGTTGCCTCTTTGTTTTGTTGACTGTTTCCTTTGCTATGCAGAAGCTTTTTATCTTGATGAAGTCCCAAAAGTTCGTTTTTGCTTTTGTTTCACTAGCTTTTGGAGATGTATCTTGAAAGAAGTTGCTGTGGCCGATGTCAAAGAGGTTACTGCCTATGTTCCCCTCTAGGATTTTGATGGATTCCTGTCTCACATTGAGGTCTTTCATCCACTTTGAGTTTATCTTTGTGAATGGTGTTAGAGAATGGTCAAGTTTCATTCTTCTGATTGTTACTGTCCAATTTTCCCAGCACCATTTATTGAAGAGACTGTCTTTTTTCCATTGCATGTTTTTTCCTGCTTTGTCAAAGATTATTTGACCATAGAGTTGAGGGTCCATATCTGGGTTCTCTATTCTGTTCCATTGGTCTGTATATCTGTTTTTGTGCCAGTACCATGCTGTTTTGGTGATCACAGCTTTGTAATATAGCTTGAAATCAGGCAACGTGATGCCCCCAGCTTTGTTTTTCTTTTTCAACATCTCCTTGGCGATTCGGGGTCTTTTCTGATTCCATACAAATTTTGGGATTGTTTGTTCCAGCACTTTGAAAAATGTCATTGGAATTTTGATCGGGATGGCATTGAAGGTATAGATTGCTCTGGGTAGCATAGACATTTTAACAATGTTTGTTCTTCCGATCCATGAGCATGGAATATTTTTCCATCTTTTTGTGTCTTCTTCAATTTCTTTCATGAGTGTTTTGTAGTTCCTAGAGTATAGATCCTTTACCTCTTTGGTTAGGTTTATTCCGAGGTATCTTATGGTTTTTGGTGCTATTGTAAATGGAATTGTTTCTTTAATTTCTCTTTCTACAGTTGCGTTGTTAGTGTATAAGAAAGGAACTGATTTCTGTGCATTGATTTTGTATCCTACCACATTACTGAATTGCTGGATGAGTTCTAGTAATTTGGGGGTGGAGTCTTTTGGGTTTTCCACATAAAGTATCATGTCGTCTGCGACAAGAGAGAGTTTGACTTCTTCTTTGCCAATTTGAATACCTTTTATTTCTTTTTGTTGTCTGATTGCTGTTGCGAGGACTTCTAGTACTATGTTGAACAACAGTGGTGAGAGTGGGCACCCTTGACGTGTTCCTGATCTAAAGGGAAAGGCTCTCAGCTTTTCCCCATTGAGGATGATATTCACTGTGGGTTTTTCATAGATGGATTTTATGAGCTTGAGGAATGTTCCCTCTATCCCTATACTCTGAGAGTTTTAATCAGGAAAGGATGTTGTATTTTGTCAAATGCTTTTTCTGCATCAATTGAGAGGACCATATAGTTCTTCTCCCTCCTCTTATTAATGTGTTCTATCACATTGATTGATTTGCGAATGTTGAACCACCCTTGCATCCCGGGGATAAATCCTACTTGGTCATGGTGGATGATCCTTTTAATGTATTGTTGGATCCTATTAGCTAGGATTTTGTTGAAGATTTTGGAATCCATATTCATCAGGGATATCGGTCTGAAATTCTCCTTTTTGATCGGGTCTTTGCCTGGTTCGGGGATTAAGGTAATGCTGGCCTCATAGAATGAGTTTGGAAGTTTTCCTTCTGTTTCTATTTTTTGAAACAGCTTCAGTAGAATAGGTATTATTTCTTCTTTGAATGTTTGGTAGAATTCCCCAGGGAATCCATCAGGCCCTGGACTCTTGTTTTTTGGGAGGTTTTTGATCATTGCTTCAATCTCGTTACTGGTTATTGGCCTATTCAGGTTGTCAATTTCTTCCTATTTCAGTCTTGGCAGCTTATAGATTTCCAGGAAGGCCTCCATTTCATCCAGATTGCTCAGTTTATTGGCATATAGTTGTTGATAATAATTTCTAATAATTGTTTCTATTTCCTTGGTGTTAGTCGTGATCTCTCCCCTTTCACTCATAATTTTATTAATTTGGGTCCTTTCTCTTTTCTTTTGGATAAGTTTGGCCAGTGGTTTATCAATCTTATTAATTCTTTCAAAGAACCAACTTCTAGTTTCATTGATCTGATCTACTGTGTTTCTGGTTTCTAGTTCATTGATTTCTGCTCTAATTTTAATTATTTCTCTTCTAATGTGTGGCTTAGGCATCATTTGTTGCTTTTTCTCTAGTTCTTTAAGGTGTAGAGTTAGTTGGTGAATTCGGGATTTTTCTATTTTTTTTGAGTGAGGCTTGGATGGCTATGTATTTCCCCCTTAGAACCACCTTTGCAGTATCCCATAGGTTTTGGACCGATGTGTTTTCATTCTCATTGATGTCCATGAATTGTTTAAGTTCTTCTTTGATTTCTTGGTTGACCCAAACATTCTTGAGCAGAGTGGTCTTTAGCTTCCAAGTGTTTGAATTTCTTCCAAATTTTTTCTTGTGATTGAGTTCCAGTTTTAGAGCATTGTGGTCTGAGAATATGCAGGGAATAATCTTAATCTTTTGGTAGCGGTTGAGACCTGATTTGTGACCCAGTATATGGTCTATTCTGGAGAAAGTTCCATGTGCACTCGAGAAGAATGAGTATTCTGTTGTTTTAGGGTGGAATGTTCTGTAAATATCTATGAGGTCCATCTGGTCCAATGTATCATTCAAAGCTCTTATTTCCTTGTTGATTTTCTGCTTAGATGCTCTGTCCATTGCTGAGAGTGGAGTATTGAGGTCTCCTACAATTAACGTATTGTTATCAATATGACTCTTTATTTTGGTTAACAGTTGGCTTATGTAGATGGCTGCTCCCATGTTGGGGGCACAGATATTTACAATTGTTAGATCTTCTGTTGGATAGACCCTTTAAGAATGATATAGTGTCCTTTTGTGTCTCTTATTACAGACTTTAGTTTAAAATCTAATTTGTCTGATCTAAGAATTGCTACCACAGCTTTCTTTTGAGGTCTGCTGGCATGGAAGATAGATCTCCATCCCTTCACTTTCAGTCTGGATGTATCTTTAGGTTCAAAATGAGTCTCTTGTAGACAGCATATGGATGGGTCCTGTCTTTTTATCGAATCTGCAACCCTGTGCCATTTTATGGGAGCATTTAGGCCATTCACGTTGAGAGTGAGTATTGAAAGATATGAATTAATTGTCATCATGTTGCCTGTGAAGACGTTGTCTTTATAGATTGTCCCTGTACATTTCTGTTGTAGATCACTCTTGGGGTCTTTCTCCTTTTATAGAAACCCCCTTAATATTTCTTGCAGGGCCGGCTTAGTGGTCACATATTCTTTCAGTTTCTGCCGGTCGTGGAAGCTCTGCATCTCTCCATCCATTCTAAATGAAAGCCTTGCCGGATAAAGTATTCTTGGCTGCATGTTCTTCTCATTTAGTACCCTGAATATGTCTTGCCAGCCCTTTCTGGCTTGCCAGGTCTCTGTGGATACGTCTGACGTTATTCTGATGTTCCTCCCTCTGTACGTAAGGAATCTCCTCCCCCTAACTGCCCTTAAGATGGTTTCCTTGGTTCTAAGATTTGTGAGTTTTACTATTGCATGCCGGGGTGTTGGCCTGTTTTCCTTGATCTTAGGAGGGGTCCTCTCTGCCTCTAGGACTCGAATGTTTGTTTCATTCCCCAGATTAGGGAAGTTCTCAGCTACGATTTGCTCAAATACATCTTCTAGTCCTCTCTCTCTCTCCACTCCCTCTGGGATTCCAATTATTCTGACATTGGAATGCCTCATGGTGTCACTTATTTCTCTGATTCTATTTTCATGGATTCTGAGTTGTTTTTCCCTGGCCTCCTCTTTTCCCTTTTTATCTATTATATTGTCTTCCAGGTCGCTTATTCTCTCTTCTGCCTCAGTTACCCTAGTTGTTAGATTATCTAGATTGGATTGGATCTCATTGATAGCATTTTTAAGTTCTGCCAATTCACTTTTTATTTCTGCCCTTAGAGACTCTATGTTGCCATTAATTGATTTCTCCATTCTAGCCATTGTCTTCACAATTGCTAGCCTGAATTCCATCTCCAACATCTTGGTTATATCTGCATCCATTTGTAAATCTGCAGCATAAGTCATAATCTCTGAGTCTTTTCTGTTTTGGGGGCTCCTCCTCCTAGTCATTCTGTTGATGGGTGTTTGAGGGAATGTATAGAGTCCAAATTATTGACCAGAACCCAAGCAAGATGCACCTGTTTTCTTGGGACCTTAGGGTTCCTGGCCTCTTGTTTTCCCAGCCTGTCTTCTGTGGGAGGGGCCTGCCACGCTGTTACTCAGGCAACCCTGTTTGGGCAGAGTTGCCCTGCGCCCCTGTGGCGGGGGATGGGCTCAGTGGGAAGCAGTCTTTGGGGCTTTTGTTCTCTGGCACCTTTCCCTGGCGCCTTTCCGCGTCTCTTCCGCGAGTCAGAGCAGAAGAGACCGTTTCCAACCCTCTGCCTCAGAGCAGAGAGACCTCAGTCTGTTTTTCAGTGAGCTCTCCAGGCCACACTGTCTCCGTTTCTGTCCGTGCTGCTATAACTGCAGCGTCCTGGGTTGTGCGCCCCTCCGCAGTGCTCCCAGTCCTGCCTCCAGGTCGGGCACGTCTCTGCCCTTTGTGCTTCTAAAACCGCTAGCCGCTCCCAATTCCCGCACGCGCTACTCCGCTGCTTGGGGTTTCCACCCCTGGGGTTGCAGTTCACTGGTGCGACCCCGGCACACCGGGTTTCCGTCTCGGAGGCTGCAGTTCGCCTGCGCGCGACCGTCGCTCCGGTTTCTGTCCAGGGGGGCTGCGGTTCGTGTGCGCGACCCCGCGGGTCTGGTCCTCCACCCCAGGGGCTGCCCTAAAGTTCTTTCCTGATGCTACCGGTCTGCGAGTCTGTGCCCCGTCTGCAGCGCGCGAGGCTGTCACTCACCGGTGGTGTAGGATCCCCACATCCAGGCACCCTCCTGCTGCCGTTTATCCTCCGATATCTGCCCGCGGAATCAGGGCTTCCCGCTTCCTACCTCAAAACCAACCACCTGCGATATTCTGTTTGTAGAGATCCAGATCTTCTTACATCTCAGGCTGGTTTCGTGGGTGCTCAGAGTGGTCTGGTAGATATCCAGCTCAATTCCGGGGACCAGTTGAAATAGGGTCCCCTACTCCTCCGCCATCTTTCCCCCCTCCAAGTCAAATGCAGTCTTAAATGTCAAAGAGAAAATAATACTTTTAGAGGAAAGCATCATTGTGTCCTAGGAGTAGGCAAAGAATCCTTAAATAGGACAAAAATGCGCTAACCCAAGTAGAAAAAAATTGAAAATTTGTTCTATTTTAAAATTTTAAAAATGTCTTTTCTTCTTAAGCTCCAAACATTTTCTTTTTTTCCACTGCAATTGTTATATCCTGTGACATTTACAAGGATGGATTCTGTTGTAGCTAGAGCAATAAACATGCAAGGAGATTTAGTGACCCAGAATTCTTTTCTGCTTAAACATGTCAATGAATTCAGCATGAATTTGTGATTTGAACCCTCTGGAAAAGTGTCCAGCTTCAAAAGCAGGCTACCTTTGTCAGTTGGACTCTTCAAGAATGTGTTTGAAAAAATAAGAGTCAAGCATAATTAGGTAAATAAAACATTTAATTGTTCAATTTAAAATGCAGAAATTCTGCCCATTAAAAAACACTAAGCAAAATGACAACCCATGGACTGAGAGAAGATATTTATAATAAATATGTCCAAGAATGTCTAAAGAATATAAAAAGAACTCCTACAGTGAGGTGAGTAGAAGACAGATAACTCAATAGAAAATATATATACACGCAAAAGACTTGAATGGACAATTCACCAAAGAGGGTATCTAAATGACCAATCACTACGTGAAAGTCATTCAACTTCATTTGTCCTCAGGAAAATGCATATTAAAACCCCAGAGAATTACTGCTCTGTGTTCAATAGAATGGTAAAATTACACAGATTGAAAACATCAAGTGTGTTGAGGATTTGGAGCCATTTCTACACTGCTGATGGGAACACCAATTAGCATAATCCTTGCAGAAAACTCTCTGATGCTACCTGTTACACCTAAACATGTTCATCCATTCTGTCCTACCGTTCCACTCCTAGGTATGTACTCCTCAGAAGTGAGGACATGTCTTTGTCAAAAACCTCATAACAGCAGCCCTATTTCTATTGCCTCCTAACTAGAATCTATTCAGATGCCCACTAACAGGCACACAAATAAAATGTGGTATATTCAAATAATTGAATATTACACAGCAATATGAATTAGTAATCTGAAATTAAACCCAACAGTGTGGTTGAATAACAAACATAATTTTTAGTGAAAAGCTCTACACACTAAAAAATAAGTATGTTTCAATTTATGTAAAGTACAAAACAGACAAATGGATTCCATGTTCTTAGAGATCAGGACAGTGGTCCCCCTCTGTGTGGTGAGGGAGAGGTTGGGAGGGGCTGACCGAACGGGACAACTGGGGCTTCCGGGAGAACTAGTGCTGTTCAATGTCCTCAGCTTGGCGCCGGTTGCATATGTCTCCACATTCTCAATATTCACCAACCCATTTGCTTATATGCTCTTTATGCATAT
>NW_022591333.1:0-7010 GCF_004348235.1 Phoca vitulina
AGGGTATCATCCCAGTCTAAATGATGCCACAAATTCTCCATTTTTAACTCTACTGGCTCCAGAACTGGGAATTTTCAGAAAAGTACAATGAAAGACTAAGAACATGATGGGTTCTAGGGTGTGTTTGGATGAAATAATATATAGGACTAATATATATATGTATATATATACACTATATATATACTACAGTACATTAATAAATAATGATATGTATTATATATAATATACATATTGTACTAATAATATATTAGTCCTGATAGGGTGGAGAAACAAGTCAGTCCAATAGCAGCTTTACAGCCTGGTATAAATCAAAGGGAATCAAGAGGCTGAAGGAAAAAGTGAATCTGTGGAGAACAAAGGAGTATACAGAAGTTGAAGAAGAGTACAAAAGTTAAGAGGTAAAACCATGGTAAGTGATAAAATGGTCCAAAGTGTGACTCTGGGTTTGGGCTACCCAAAGAAGAGATGTAAAGTTCTTTAAAATAAGTAGGGGTGGTGAAGTATTCATCCCATGTGACTCATTAGAGACATGGCCTGAAAAGGAACTTGGGTCTTTTACATTATATAGTGCAGGGCTTCATGACACAAAAATGCTCAGTGTCTCACAACCTATTATGTTCATTAAAATAGAACAGTACATATATCTCAGTATCTGACCATTACCTTCTGGAATAAATAAGGTATATTCTTACCACTAGTTTGTGATGTGTTGATTTGGTTTCCAAATCTGTAAAATGAGTCTTATTATTGGTTAAATACTTTGAAAAACGTAATGAGGTAAAGTTAATGTAGCACAACGACAGTTCCAGAACAAAGGTTGTATTTTACTCAAAGGTAAATTTGGTTTTTAGAATCAAGGATTACGTGAATGAGTTAACTGTTATATGATATATATGTAATTATTTTTTTCAATTTCAGTAAATTTATATAGCTTATGTTTCTTCATTAAGATATTCTCAATCACATTGAAGAGATTATAGAAATATGCTTTAAAAGATTCTATTCACAATAAAAGATCTTGGGGCATTGTATTTGCCTTAGAATTTAATATCATACTTGAAATTTAGGGGTTTTAGTGCTTAAGGTAACTATGTCAATTTTTAAAAATCATGACACTAGGAAATATTTTTATATTAAAATATATTTCCCTTTAGGTATTCACATTAACATTGAAGAATGAAGTTTACTTAAATCTTTTTATGTATCATGCAAGCTAGTTACAAGTAGATACAATTATTAGAAATTCTTCCTGACAGTAAGGGATCAAGTATATGTGTTTTCCATGTACGAAATATGAAAAGTTTATAGAACAAATTGCTATTAAATAGGGAAATCTAATGATCAAAATATTAATTTATCTGTTTTATTCTAAATTATATACTTTTTCTTCCATTATTTATTTTGAAGTTACTTTAAAACAAAACAAACCAAGACAATCAACCAAAAATAAAAAAATAATAATAATAATGGTAAAACCTCTCCTCAGTTCTTTCTTATTCTCCATCCTGCCCTTTTTTTTTTTTTTTTTTTAATCTTCAAAGGTAGCCAAAACACTCTGGATATTTATGCCCAAGGACCTGTGTCTGTGACACTAGGGATCCTGCCAAGTTTAAATTTTCCCTTGGGCAATATAAATCACTGTTGAAGGAAACAGACTTTTCTAATCCATAGTTCTTAAAAAAAAATTACTCTCTTTCTTTCATGCAGTGCTGTTACCTTTCAATGCACACCCGATTCAGCAAACTTAAATATTATCAAATATCCTTCCATAGGGATCGCAGTCTCAAGGGCTATCTTACAGTTAATACATACCTTGGTTTTTAGATAATAATAAAATTCTTCTTAAAGGTGAATTTGATAATCAGTGTGCATACAGAAGCACTGAATGTTTCCCATTAAATGATTAATCTTTCAGTTTGGTTTGTACCACAATATGCTATTGGCCTTGCATTTTGTATGTTAACTTTGCAGAGCTCATGCTCTCTACAAACACACTCGGGACCTCTAAATATTTGTTTCTTGTGCATACCATGAATTTGTATACACATTTTTGGAGACAGGAGACGATGTTGATGTTTAATTGTATTTCAGAAAAATCAATCAGGTCAGCCTTGGGAGGTCATAATGACCAATACAGCTGATACATTTAGAGTTTACTAAATATTTTCTGAGACTTTGGTATCATTGTTGCAAGTATTCAGTTTTCTGGACCACATCCCAGTGACAGAGGGTTCCCTTACATTCACAGTTCTGGAAGAAGCCTCTTCATATTGCCATTCCAGAAATCCAAAAATCCTGCCAGAGAGTGAACATTATTGTAAAATAATCTGTGCCTTGTTGCTACTCTTTTTATGTAACACCAGCACTCATGGAAGAATAAGAAAAATCCCTGAGCTCTCTTTGTATGTTACTTAGCATTACGATTCCATACACATTTAAAGGAATTAGTTTTAAAAAGACAACCTTAGTTCTTACTAAGATTTAAAAATCCTCGTAAAATAGTCAAATGAAACCAATGTGTTAATAAACGTTTTTTTTCTATCTGTTGAGGGACCTTACATTTCCAAGTCTTATACTTTAAATGTGGGCTTAATTTTTACAATAGTCATTCTAAAGTTGGCCTAACTCATTTGACCATACTCAATTGAAAAATTCACAATTCCATACCAGCCACCTTTTGGACAATTTCTCATAGGCTTTTCTCTCTGAATATACCCATATTTTTAGCTTAATGCAAAGAAATTTCAACTTACAATTGCATATTTTAATATAACATCTTTAATTTCCCATATTTTCCTGTTGTATAATCTATGTAAAGGAATGAAGTTTTTATCTCTGGCTTAAATCACTATTTTGCTTCATCTGTGGGCAGTGTGTTTAAGCAAGTCAATATATGATACCTTGTGGGATTTTTTTTTTCCAGGTGAACTGTATATCAAATAGCTTTGTGGTTTTTGAAGGAACGTTTTGGCATTCAAGACTATTTCTAGTGCTGTGCAAAGCAGCCCTTAGTGCTTTCTGGGGAATAGACTACATAAAATTCATATGGACATATTAGATGTAATATGTATATTTGGAATAACCAAATATTTCTCTATTTAATTGGAGTAGTCTATGCTAACTCACACGGTGGACACTGTCAGCTATTTTCAATCTATCGATTATTTCTTTGGGGGACATGGTAAAATCTCTGCTTCAGTAAATGTTTTCACTTTCTTCATGCAGTAGTTTTGCCTTCTCCTTCCAGCTCTATCTCAGTGGGCAGAGAGAGCAAGAAATGCTAGCTGTCATAATGCAAGCATGGCAGAAGGGGACACAAACCTTCCCCCTGCATCTAAGCAAGCTTTGATACTCAGTTCCAGTATTTGCTGAATGCAAGTACACCCATTATCTTTTTTCTGGTATCGTATAGAGCATGAGCCCTCACACAGGAAATGAAGGCGTTACTGATCTTCTGGTCATGGTGCTAGGAATACAGGATTGCATCTCTGTGGCCAACCACTTATGTCTCCCCCCTCCGTCAGCTCCTAGGAAGCTGAATTTACCCCTTTCTTGATGCCACACAGTCCTTCTAGGAAGTCCTGGACAGGATCTAAGATGAACCTCAGACCAGCACACTATCTCTCTGCCCCTCTCCTCTGCCACATCTTGAGTCAAGATGAAGTGGTGACCACTAGTGTGGACTTCACATGCAAATCAAAGAACAAGAGCTATGGGCTCTAGGGACAGATGTCAGCAAGTTACAACCAAGGATTAAATAAATGTGACCAGTGGACATCCTCCAGAGTAGATACTTACTATGAACAAATATTCATGACCTCCCAAAATTCATACGTTTAAGTCTTAACCCACAATATGATGGTATTTGGAGATGGGGACTTTGGGAGATAACTAAGTTTGGATGAGGGTATAGGAGTGGTACCTCCATGATAGGATCGGTGCCCTTACAAAGAGATGAAAAGACCTCAGTTCCTTTCCCTCTCTCTCTCTGCCATTCAGCAAGAAGGCACTGTCATTCAGGAAGGATGTCTTCATCAGACATCAAATCTGCTGACACCTGGATCTCAGATTTCCCAGCTTCTAGTTTGTTGTATAAGCCACCCAGTCTCCAGCACCTTGTGAAACCACCCAAATGAAGAGAACATCCAGGACTCATGTGAATCCAAGGAGCCATCTATCCCCTGACATAGACATAGAGTGGATCCATCCTATGCATCTTTGGCCCTCGGAAAATTCGTCAAGGCACAACAGTGAGACAACAGCATTCCAGCATCTCTTCTAAAAAAGAAATCATTTCTGGGCGCCTGGGTGGCTCAGTTGGTTAAGCGACTGCCTTCGGCTCAGGTCATGATCCTGGAGTCCAGGGATCGAGTCCCACATCAGGCTCCCTGCTGAGCAGGGAGTCTGCTTCTCCCTCTGACCCTCCCCCCTCTCATGTGCTCTCTCTCATTCTCTCTCTCAAATAAATAAATAAAATTTTTAAAAAAAAAAAAAAAAAGAAATCATTTCTAATATTCTCTCCAACATTTTTAAAAGAATAGAGGCAGCTGATCTTCTAAAGTTCATGCAAATTATGACAAGGTCTGCTTCAGTGGACTCATATCCTATTTTGCAATGTGGGCACGACTGACAGTTACTAGCTTGGGGCCTCAGCCAAAACTGAGAAAAGGAATACTTATTGCAAAATACATTACAACTAATGTATCCACAGAAAATGCAGTTGTGTTATTGTCTAGCATGGCCATGCTCTGCTTATGAGCCACCTTTCAGCAGGTGGCTAGATTAATTTAGAATTGCCACTTAATAGCTGAGTTTCTTTCAGTCTCAATTGTCTCCCTTCACTTTAAATACTAAACGTTTTAAAAATACAACTCCCTATTAGCTTTTAAATGATTGCTTTGGAATAACAGGTTTTTTTGTTGTTGTTGTTTCTGCTTTCTTAAGTAAAATACTTAATATATTGTTTACTTTTTTTCCCTCACTTCCCATTTCTGCTCTAGGGCAGTATCTGTGTCCATGAGGAAAACCCTATGTCTGTGGCAGGAAATTAGTGGGTCCTGGGATACACCCAGCTTCTTTGGTGGGGGGTGTTACTCTGGAGTTACTACACTGGTATCATTTAATCCTTTGTTGTGATGTATAGACATTTGCCCCTGGAGCTCATGACCATACATTTCTTTTCCCCCCATACATTTTAAGTTATTGCCAGTAGCATCTCTTCATCTTGACCCCAGGCCTTTGCTGGTTCAACCCTATGCTCATCAGGTCTGTATCCCTCAGGAAGACACCTGGGATTTTTTAAGACATTTAACATAACATTTACCATCTTAACCATTTTTAAATGTGCAATTCAGTAGTGTCAAGTTTATTCACATTGTTGTGAGGCAGATCTCCAGAACTTCTTCATCTTGCAAAACCAAAAAAAAAAAAAAAAAACCCAACAACAAACAAAACAAAAAACCTCTGTACTCATTAAACAACAATTTCCCCTTTCCTCCCTGACCCCCAGCCTCTGCTAACTACCATTCTACTTTCTGTTTCTAGAATTGGACTACTTTAGATGCCTTGTATAAGTGCATCATACGGTATTTGTGTCTCTGTGAATGGCTTATTTCACTTAGCATAATGCCTTCAAGGTTCATCCGTGTTGTGGCATATAACCAGCTTTCTTTCTTTTTTGAGGCTGAACAATATTCTGCTATATGCATATACTACATTTTTAAAATCCATTTATCTGAGGATAGACATTTAGGTTGATTCCACCTCTTAGTTATTGTGAATAATGCTGCAATGAATGTGGTCATGCAAATATCTCTTCAAGATCCTGTATTCAATTTTTATTTCTTGGATAAATACCCAGAAGTGGCAGTGCTGGATCATATTGTATTTATATTTTTAATTTTTTTGAGGAACCTACACATTGTTTTCATATGTATTATTTTACATTCCCATCAATAGTGCACAGAGATTCTAATTTGTCTGCAGCCTTGCTGACACTTGCAATTTCTAGGGTTTTGTTTTCTCCTTTTTTTTTAATAGTAGCCATTATATTGGGTGTGAGGTGATATCTCAGTGTGCTTTGATTTGAATTTCTCTGATGATTAATGATGCTGAGAATCTTTTTATATGCTGGTTGGTCAATGTGTAAGAATTTTTTCATTGTACAACAGATACCATTACATTGGCACAATTCCACACTATATGTAATTTCCTCTAAAACCAAACCAAAAGAAACTGTGAAATCTAACTCCGAATTGTGAGGATTACTGGTTTACATCCCAGCTCTTTATAAATCTCTGCAATTAATTGTGTCCAAGTTTTCTTCTTTTCCTTCAAGTTGACCAGTCTCCTCACATTGGTAGCCTCTTTCTTCACTTTGTTAGAGGCTAAGGTTTCAACCAAGGACTGAAATTATGTCACATGCTTTCCCTTGGAGTTTAATTCCTTAATTCTCAAATAGAAATAGGAGTGGGCACCGAAGAGGTGAGGGGAAAGAATCTATTTCTAGAGCACTAGAATGTGGAATCTGTTACTATATGGATTGGGACAACAAACATCCTGTCAATTGCTGTAATATTAAAAAGAAAAAGAATAGTCAAAATCCTACAATAATAAATAAGAATAACAAATAGCAAATATACCACAAGTTTCTTTAAATCACTGGTACAATATGTGAAGTGCCTTCAAAATCTTGTAAAAATCCCATGGTGTTTCCACTGCTATTCAACATAGTATTAGAAGTCCTAGCCACAGCAATCAGACAACAAAAAGAAGTAAAAGGCATCTAAATCCGCAAAGAAGAAGTCCAACTCTCACTCTTTGCAGATGATATGATACTTTATGTGGAAAACCCAAAAGACTCTACCCCAAAACTGCTAGAACTCATACAGGAATTCAGTAAAGTGGCAAGATATAAAATCAATGCACAGAAATCCGTGGCATTACTATACACCAACAACAAGACAGAAGAAAGAGAAATTAAGGAGTCGATCCCATTTACAATTGCACCC
>NW_022591334.1:0-7009 GCF_004348235.1 Phoca vitulina
TCTCAAATAAATAAATAAATCTTTTTTTAAAAAAGAGAGACTTAGGGATTTGACTCTGAATGAATAAAAATAATGCAATGACATCATTAGTTAAAAATTTTATCATTGCGGGGCACCTGGGTGACTCAGTCGTTAAGCGTCTGCCTTCGGCTCAGGTCATGATCCCAGGGTCCTGGGATTGAGCCCCGCATCAGGCTCCCTGCTCTGCCAGGAGCCTGCTTCTCCCTCTCCCACTCCGCCTGCTTGTGTTCCCTCTCTAGCTGTCTCTCTCTCTCTCTGTCAAATAAATAAAATAAAATCTTAAAAAAATAAAAATAAAAAAAAATTTATCATTGTTGATTAAAAATAAAAAAACATAAATAAAATAAAAATTAAAAAATTTATCATGAGGCAATTCAGACTCACCACAATGTGTGGCATTTGTCAGACATTCACTGTCGCAATGCAGCTTGACTGTCTTGCAGACAACCTCAATATTATTTTTGAATTGGCAGAGACAGCAGGCCATATGGCTAGGTAAAATCCTATAAATGGAAAAACAGAGAATTAAATTAGTGCTAAAGGAGTTACTTGAGTAGGCATGCCAAGGGCATCACAGGGCTGTGCAAAAAGGAATTCTTGAGGCATATGGCCTGGATGTTTGGGTAGGGACCAGTTGGCCAATTGCTGCTCTTGAATATTGTAAATAAATACAAGGACAGAGGTGTCCAACAGAAAGGTAAGGATGGTAGGGGGTATGGTATGCCTAGAATAAGATAAAGATGAGAACTGGGTGACACTGATCTGTAGTTTAGTTCAGAAGTATCTCCTTCCAACCCAAAAGTCTTACTTTGGGTTGAGAGCACACAGGGAGACGGTAGATTTCTAAGAAGAGTCTGAATAAGTCTGAAATATGACCCATACTGAAGATAGAAAGCAATCAATCAAAACTGACCCATAATCTACACAGATATTACAATTAGCAGACAAGGACATTTAAAAAGTTGCTGTAACTGGGGTGCCTGGGTGGCGCAATCATTTAAACATCTGACTCTTGGTTTCAGCTCAGGTCATGATCTCAGGGTCATGAGATCAAGCCCCACACTGGGCTCCTAGCTCAGCGTGGAGTCTGCTTGAGATCCTCTCTCCCTCTCCCTCTGCCCCACCCTCTCATGCTCTCTCTCTCTCAAATAAATAAATCTTTTAAAAAAAGTTATAACTGTATTTCATATGTTAAAAAAACCCAGACTAAGAAACCCATGCCTCTACTTAACTCAGTGAGTTGTACAACAACTTCAAGTGGCCTAATATATGTGTACTTAGAGTGAATGAAGGAGAGGAAATATAAGAAATTTTGAAAAAATAATAGCCTAAAATTTTCCAAACAGGAAAACCCAATAAACCCACAAATCCGAGAAGGTCAATAAACTCTAAGCACAAGAAACATGGACAATGAGGGCGCCTAGGTGGCTCAGTCGTTAAGCGTCTGCCTTCGGCTCAGGTCATGATCCCAGGGTCCTGGGATCGAGCCCCGCATCGGGCTCCCTGTTTGGCAGGAAGCCTGCTTCTCCCTTTCCCACTCCCCCTGCTTGTGTTCCCTCTCTCGCTGTGTCTCTCTCTGTCAAATAAATAAATAAAAAATCTTAAAAAAAAAAAAAAGAAACATGGACAAAACTACATGAAGGCACATCATAATCAAACTGCTCAAAACCATCAATAAAGAGAACATCTTAAAAGCAGCCAAAGGAAAAAAAAAAACACACACAACATATAGAGAAACAAAGATAATAATGACAACATATTTCTTGTTGGAAATAATGGAACTCAGTCTTTAAAGCAGTGAGGAGGAGAGGGGACCCAACAACTATCAAGCTAATATTCTATATTCAGATCTTTCAAAAACAAAAGCAAAACAAAGACTATCTGAGACATGCAAAAGCTGAAAGAATTCATCACTAGTAGACTTACACCGTAGAAATGCTAAAGGAAATATTTTTAAGCGGAAGGAAATGATACCAGATGGAAATGTGGATCCACATAAAAGAATGAGGAACAGTAGAACTGGTAACTACATAGGTAAATATATAAGATTTTTCTTACTATTTAAATATCCAAATACAATGTGATTTCACTTATATGTAGAATCTTTAAAAGAAGACAAATGAACAAACAACAACAAAAAAGAGAGAAACACACTCATAAATATGGAGAACAAACTGGTGGTTGCTAAAGCAGAGAGGGTGGGGATATGGTCAAAATAGGTGAAAAGGATTAAGAGGTACAAACTTCCAGTTATAAAATAAATCAGTCACCGGATGAAAAGTATAATGTAGGGAATACAGTCAATAATACTGTAATACACTTATCGTGGTGAGCATTTCAAAATGTATATAATTGTTGAATCACTATGTTGTACATCTGAAACTAATTTAATATTACATCAACTATACTTCAATAAGAGAGTTAACTTATTGGTTAAACAAAAAACATAATATGGTGTGATGTTTATAAGTAAAAGTAGGGGCGCCTGGGTGGCTCAGTCGTTAAGCGTCTGCCTTCGGCTCAGGTCATGATCCCAGGGACCTGGGATCAAGCCCCGCGTCGGGCTCCCTGCTCAGCGGGAAGCCTGCTTCTCCCTCTCCCACTTTCCCTGCTTGTGTTCCCTCTCTGGCTGTCTCTCTCTATCAAATAAATAAATAAAATCTTTATTAAAAAAAAAAAGTAAAATGTATGAAAACAATAGCACAAAGGCCAGGAGGGGAAAAATGGAAGTATACTATGTATTGTAAGGTTCTTATACCAATCACGAAATCATATAATATAATTTGAAGATAGACTGTGATAAGTTAAAGATGAGCACTACAAACCATTAAGCAACTACTAAAATAACGAAATCTGAGTTGTAACTAGTCAACAAATAAAATAATAAAATGTACTCAGTCAATCCAAAAGCAGGAAGAAAAAGAAGAAAAAAAACGAAACAAAGAACAGATGGGACACATAGAAAATATTAGACAGTAGCTTTAAATGTAATCATATAAATAATTACATTAAATATAAATGGTATAATCACCCTAATTAAAAGATAGAGTTGTCACACCAGATAAAAAAGCACAAGCCAAAACTACATGCTGTCTACAAGAATGATCTTCAACAGAAAGATACAAGTAGGTGAAAAGTATGGAAAAAATTATGCTATGCTAACACTAATCAAAATAGACCTTGAGTGGTTATATTACTATAAGACAAAGTCAATTTCAGCAAAGAATATTACCAAGGATAAAGGAGGTTATTCCATCATGATAGAAATGTCAACTAATAAAAAAGACATAAGCTAAATATTTATGCATCTGATAAAAGAACTTCAAAATATATTAAGGAGAATGGCAAAGAGAAACAAATACATACACAATTATAGTTGGAGATTTCAATACCCCTGTCTCAATAATTGACAGAAAAAAAATATAAAAAATCAGTAAAGATATAGCAGACTTGAACACTAGCAACCTACTTGATCTAATTGATATTTATAGATCACTCCACCCAAAATCAGAATACACGTTTTTTTCAAGTAGACACATAATATTTACCAAAATAGACCATATTCTCATCTATTACCAGAATACATGGATATAAAACAAGACTCAATACATTTAAAAGGATTTCAGTTATTCAACAGATGTTCTGTGACCACAATGGAATTCAATTAGAAATTAACAGATTTGAAAAATCTCCAAATATTTGGAAACTAAACAATACATTTCTAAGTAACCCTGTGGGTAAAATAAAGCAAAAGGGAAATTAAGAACTATTTTTTTTACTGACTGAAATTGAAAACATGTCAACATGTGGGATGTTGCTAACACAGTGTTCAGCTTCCCCAGCGTCCACTTTTAAGAAACTAGAAAAAGAAAATTAATCACTGAGTAAGGAGAAGAAATAGCATAATAAAGATCAAGGCAGAAATAAAATGGAAAACAGAAAAATAGAGAGGTCAGTGAAATGAAAAGACAGTTTTTAGACAAGGTAAATAAAATTGATATACCTCTAGCCATATTGATCAAGAAAAGACAAGAGAAGACACAAATTATCAATAACAGAAACGAGAGGGGTGACATCAATACAAATTCTACATATATTAAAAGGATAATAAGGGAATATTATAAACTAATTCATGTCAATCAATTCAAAATGAAATGGACAGAGTCCTTAAAGACATAAACTACTCAAAAATAAATATGTAACTTAAATAGCACTATTAAAGAAATAGAGTGTGTAGTTTACAACCTTCCCACATAGAAAGCTTCAAACCCACATGCTTCACTGGTGAATTCTACCAAACATTTAAGGAAGAAATAATGCCAATTCTACACAAACTCTACCAGAGAATTGAAGAGAAGGGAAAACTTCCCAACTCATTTTTAAGGCCAACTTTTGCTTTATCAAAACTAGACAAAGACATTACAAGAAAAGAAAACAACAGACCAATATCTCTCATGAGCACAGATGCAAAATTCTAAACAAAATTTTACTATATCAAATCCAACAATATATGAAAAGATGCTAGCTACATTATGAAGTGGGGTTTATCTCAGGATTGCAAGATTGGTTTAATATTTGAAAATCAATGTAATTTACCCAAGTTAATAAACTAAAAAAATTATACAATCATTGTAATAGACGGAGAAAAAGTATCTGACAAATCTAACATCCATTCCTGATTACAAATTTAAAAAAAAAGAAGCCCTTGGCAAACTGGGATGGAAGGAAACTTCATCTTGATAAGAGACTTCTACAGAAAAAACCCGAACATCGTATTTAATAGTGAAAGACAAATGTTTTCTCTCCAAGATCAGGACAAAGGAAAGGAAGTCTTCTCTCATTACTTCTATTTGATAGTGCACTGAAGGTTCCAGTCAGTGCAATACAGCAAGAAAAAGAAATAAAAGGTATTCAAAATGGAAAGGAAGAAGCCAAACTATCTTTATTTGCAGATAAAATGATTATCTATGGAGAAAACCTGATGGAATCTATAAAAAGGTTACTAGAACTAATAAATGAGTTTATCAAGTTTGCAGGAAAAAGATCAATATACAAAAAATTAATTTATCTCTAATACCTAGCAATAAACAATTAGAAATTGAAATTTTAAAAAATATTACTTATAATAGCATCAAAAGTATAAAACACTTAGAAAAGTCTGAAAAGATGTAAAAGGCTTACACACTGAAAACTATAAAATATTCCTGGGAAAAATTAAAGAACACCTAAATAAATGAAGAGACATAAAGTGTTCATGGATCAGAAGATTCAATATTGTTAAGATGTCAATTCTCCCCAAATTGATTTACAGATAAAAATCCCACCAGACTTGTCTGTAGAAATTGGCAAGCTAATGCTAAAATTCATATGGAAATGTAAAGCTCCTAGAATAGCCAAACAGCTTTGAAAAAGAAAACAAAATTGGAGGACTAACACTACCAGATTACAAGACTTCTGAAGCTACACTTTCAAGACTTTGTGATATTAGTATAAATTTAGACAAACAGATCAAAGAAACAGAATAGAAAGTCCAGAAGGAAAGAGATATGAACAACTTATTTTCAGGTTCCAAGGCAGTTGAATGGAGAAAGGATAGTCTTTCCAACAAATGGTGCTGGAACAACTGGATATCCATATGCAAAAAAAGCAAACATCAATCCAAACCATATACAGAAATGAACTCAAATTGGTTCAAAGATCCAAATATAAAACCTAAAACTATAAACGTCTCAAAGAAAACACAGGAGACCTTGTGTTGGGCAAGATTTCTTAAGATATGACACCATAAGGATAGCCTACAAAAAAAAAATGGATAAATTGGACACCATCAAAATTAAGAATTTCTATCTTGCAAAAGACACTCTTAAGAGAATGAAAATACGAGCTACAAAATGGGAGAAAATACTTAGTAAATTACATATTTATAGAGGACTTGTTTCCAGAATATATAAAGAACTCTCAAAATTCAATAATAATATAGCCGAAAGACAAATAAGCATATGAAAAGATATCTGACATCATTAATTATAAAGGAAATGCAAATAAAAGCCACAGACATGCCACTATACACCTATTAAACTGTCTAAAATTAAAAACACTTACTATAGCAAGTATTAGCAAAAATGTGAAGAAAATGGAAACCTCATACATTGCTGGTGGGAATGTAAAATGGTACAACCACTGTGGAAAATAATTTTTTAAAAACTTAAACACACACTTACCATATGAACCAGCCATCCACTTCCAGGTATTTACCCCAAGAGAAATGGAAGTATGTATCCATACAAAGACGTGTACGTACACACACAGAAGCGCTATTTTTAATAGCCGAAAATTGGAACAAATCAAATGTTCATCAATGGTGAGCAGATAAATTGTGGCATATCCATATAATGGAATACTATTCAGCAATAAAAATGAATTATTGATATACATAACAACATGGATGAATCAAAATAATTATGATGAATGAAAGAAGCCAGTTAGAAAAGAGTACTTACCACATGATTCCATTTATATAACATTCTAGAAAATGCAAACTAATTTTTAGTAACAGAAAGCAGATCTATGAGTACTACCCAAAGCAATCTACAGATTTAATACAATCCCTATCAAAATTCCAATAGCATTTTTCACAGAACTAGAACAAACCATCATAAAATTTGTATGAACCACAAAAGACCCTGAATAACCAAAGCAATCTTGAAAAAGAAAAACAAAACTGGAGATGTCACAATTCCACAATTCAAGTTATATTACGTAGCTGTAGTAATCAAAACAGTATGGTACTGGCACAAAAACAGACACATAGATCAATGGAACAGAATAGGAAGCCCAGAAGCAAACTTACAATTATATGGTCAATTAATCTTCCACAAAGGAAGCAAGAATATGCAATGAGAAAGACAGTCTCTTCAAAAAATGTTGTTGGGAAAACTGGACAACTATGTGCAAGAGAATGAAACTGGACCACTTTCTTACACCATAT
>NW_022591335.1:0-7003 GCF_004348235.1 Phoca vitulina
CATGTCCGGCCGCGGCAAGGGCGGGAAGGGCCTGGGCAAGGGCGGCGCCAAGCGCCACCGCAAGGTGCTGCGCGACAACATCCAGGGCATCACCAAGCCCGCCATCCGGCGGCTGGCCCGGCGCGGCGGCGTCAAGCGCATCTCCGGCCTCATCTACGAGGAGACCCGCGGGGTGCTCAAGGTGTTCCTGGAGAACGTGATCCGGGACGCCGTCACCTACACGGAGCACGCCAAGCGCAAGACGGTCACGGCCATGGACGTGGTCTACGCGCTCAAGCGCCAGGGCCGCACCCTCTACGGCTTCGGCGGCTGAGCGTTCCCGTCTCCCCACCGGAGCACCGCGATTCTCAACCAAAGGCCCTTTTCAGGGCCACCCATTTTGTCTTCAAAAGAGTTGTTTACTTCCTAGTGTTCAGAAGTTTGTAATACTTGTTGGCAGACGTTTTTGCAGTTCTTGGCATACGGCTTGCTACTGTGTTCCTGCGTTTCTTGTTATTCGAAGATCAGTAATTTGTACTAAAGGTTCGAGTGGATCCGTGTTATTTTTGCGTCTTAAGAAATCCTCTTACACAGCTGTTTTGAGTCTGAAACCGGAAGGACCTGTCGTCCACATGCAGATTTAGTTTTCTCCAGTGTATGTGTTGGCTCGAAATGGCGAATAATCTACTGAATACAAGGCCATGTAATGTTCAGTTACCAGGTGAGAATACTGCTGACTGTATGCCACATTCCTGGGAGTGCGTGACTGGTGTTTCAGATCCCACATCTACGGGTCAGGAAAAAATGCTAAGTTCTCAAACGGGTTGCCAGTTCTGTCAATCTAGCGTCTCAGATCGTCCACTTGGCCAGTGGATACTTCCATGTGATCACAGTGGGTTTGATTTTTTGAAGAATTTGGGGGAGTTATTTCGCTGTAGACTGGCCATTTTCCAATAAAATTTGTTCACTGGAACGTAAAGGCATAGCTAAATAGATGGGTCTCTAGCCTTAGGCAACATGTCCTGGCTTTGTCTGGCAGCAGGGGTAAGAATGTAGCTAAGATCTCTTGGAAGTCAGCAGAAGTCACTCCCAAGTCTGGGCTTTAAGACCTTTCCTCTTCCTACCAGATAAGGTGATCTTGTTTGACCTAGCAGGGACATCAGGTCCTATGGGACAGCAGAACGATGACTTGGAGGACAGAGTCCTGGATTGATCAGGAGGAGCAGAGTTGCCCCCTCAGAGCTGGATTAATCACAGTGAATCTGTCCTGTATGACACGAATAACTGTCTTTAGGCTAATTTATTGTTGAATGTCTGTTACAGCAACTTAATTTTACAAACCAAATGCGTTTTTTTCCCCCTCAATTTATGTAGCAGTGTGGACAGTCCCTTTGTTGACCTGAAACTGCTTTTAAGGAAAGATGATTCCAAATGGGCCTCTGGTCTTGGTATCTGCCCCGCTGTGTTCCATTCTGGACAGAACACAGGGTCGGGGCTCATGACATGTTAGAAACACATGCATGGACGGTCCATATGTCTTACGCAGTTGTAATCTGGATATTTCAAGGTATTCTCTCCCTTTGGTAGAGTTGATCTTAACAATAAGTGGATCACAAACTCCTTTGAGGATGTGTTAGAAAATATGCCTGTGGACATAGACATTTGATGAGGCTCATGTTGCCTCTGAGGCTCATTCCAGGAACTCCCAGGGCTCCATGGATTCCTGTCAATAACCTGGAGTCTGGATTTCAGGATTTGAGATATAGATACTCAAAATGTAAAAGAGTAAAGGACAGACATATTACAGAAAGAACACATTGAACAAGAATAATTTGTCACTGTTTATTCACTGTGGGCAGTAGACCTATATATTCAGGAGAAGGTAGATGAAGTCTTAACAGTTTGAAAGTCAGAATGCATGATAGATAGCCCAATTTGAGAAACTTTGATTCTCAGAGGTCTGAAAGTCCATCTGACTCAATCTCACATGATTTAGGAGTAAATAAAAACAGTGAGGGGTTTATTTTCAGCCTGATTCAGGAAGAAGTCCATGAATTTTTCTTCAGGCCCAATGAACCTGTCTTCCATCACCAGTCTTGGTAAATATACTAACAAGTTCTAGGTATGTAGTAGTCTGTGTCATTGAGCAAATCATTGATTACGTTTACAAGTTCCCAATAGCCCCTAAGATAAAAAAAGAAACTGGAAACCTTGTACAGAGGGATGCTTAGTCTTTGTGTTTGTCTTTGTTCAGGTCACTTAACCTCTCTGTGTCTCTGTTTTCCCATCTGTAAAATGGGGATAACGGTAATATCTACCTTATAGGTTTGGGGTGAATAAAATAAAATATTTGGTACTAAGCATTTTGTCCAGTACATGGCACATGGTAAAGGGTTTATGTTTTCTCTTTCATTATTATTGCTCTATTATCGTTATTCCTCATGAAATTAGAGAGGCCCAGATAAAAAGACAGGGACTTTTAAACCATGAAGACATAGTCTTAAAGTCCCAAACTGCCATTTTCTATTTTTGTGTTCTGTGGCAAATCACTACTAACTGCTTCTATCTTCTGTAATGCAGGAGAAGCTTCCTATTTTTGTGAGCATTGAGTGAGACCACTCAGGGTAAGTAATATGATCACAGTATGTGTTCAACAATATGAGTTACATATATTCATAAGAAGTTGCCAGTATACGAATGAAAGTTTTGTGGATGCAACCATAAAAACTCAATTGCAGATAATTTAAGAGAAAAAAAAAGTCTCTTGAAAGAGGAGTTCCCTGACCACTCTGAAGAAATCGCTGGGTCCTCAGGCCTTTCTCTTCTGTCCCTTTCCCTGGTTTCTCGGATAGTACATCTGCTAGATCCAGCTGGGCAGATGCTAGCTCCAATCAGACATGATGGCCCAAGAGAAAGGGTGACAACGTGGGAACTCTTGGGACCCAGGGAAGAGGCAACAATCCTGAGCCCTGAAATGTCCCATGTCTGGGTTGCCCTTTAGTACCTGTACCCTGAATTCACAGTGAGTTCCATTTACTACATCTAAATGTTCCATGTGTTCTCATCTCAGTAACATCACGGTAGGTTGTCCTCGTCCTCCTTCCTGAAACACTATTTTCTTGACTTCTGTGACTCTACTCCCCTGGGTTTCTACCTTACCATTTAGAATCTTCGGCTGTCTTCTATCTCTCTGAAGTTTGGAGTGCTTCTTCTTTCTCCTTGGGAAAATTCCAATTTCACTGCATGCCAACAACAGTAAAATTTCTATTTTCAAACTCTCCAAAATTTCTATGTTCAGTCCCCAAGTTATTCTGATTTCCAGACTCACATGTACAACAACGCACTTGACCCTCCGATGGAATGCTTAAGGGGATTTAAACATTGTCATGTCCCAGATTCTGAATCCTCATCCTGTCCTATAATTCTGCATCACTCATCCAAGAATTTCAGCAGCGCTTGTAAGGTGTGGGTAGGCATACAACCTGGAGACACATTGTCTGGCTTTAACCTCAGCTCCACACCTTGCTCATCCCTAGTCAACTAGAAGACAGAATAGTTGTGTCTAGATACTGTGGATGTTGAGAGGACAAAGTGAGCTAGCCTTTGGAAAGAGCTTGGCACAATCTCTTAAACACATGTAAAGTGCTCAGTAAATGTCAGCTACATGTCTCTTCACCCATGAAACCCGGTTCATAAAGAAATTCTTTGGACTTTCTCCTCCCAGAGGACTTATAATAATTTCACCAGGGTTATTGCAATAACCTTTCCGTTCTTTCTTCTGCTTGTTTTTATCTTTAATCCCACAGATACCATTTTCCACACAGCAGCCTGAGTGCTTTCAAATTCTAAGAGTTTCTCAGGACACAATAAAAATATGGATGCCTTCTTTGGCCCATAAGGTCCAACATGTTCAGGCATCCATTTAACCCCCAGCCCTGTCTCTTACTTAACACCTTACCTTTGCTTACAAGGCTTCCAGCTCACAGCACTTCCAACCTTGAGCACAAACTCCTCCCTGCCCTAGAGCTTTGTTGTACCATCAGTCCCTTGGCCTGGAATTTGTATCCCCAAATGAGGGTCGTTGGTTCCCTCATCAGGAGCATCACCTAGTCAGCATCAGGGCACCTGTTTTAGTTCAAATAATTTCATAGCAGTGAGAACTCCTATTTGAAATGATGGAGTTGAGGAATCAGTGTGTCTATGATCTCTCCTCTCCCACTAGGATCTCAGCCCCTGAGAGCAGTCTCTTGTCTGTCATGCTTACTGCTCTAGCTTAATGCCTCACACAGACGAAATCATCAGTATTTGACAAAAAAGGCATTGCTTCAACTGTCCTCTGATTTTTCTTTCTTCATTTTTAAAAAATGATTTTATTTATTTATTAGGGGCGAGGGGTGACAGAGGGAGAGGGCAAAGCAGACTTCCTGCTGAGCAGGGAGCCCGAAGCGGGGCTCGATCCCAGGGCCCTGAGATCATGACCTGAGCCGAAGGCAGACACTTAACCGACTGAGCGGCCCAGGTGCGCCTGGCTTTGCTTTCCTCATATCCCATAACCTCATCTTTACCACCAGAAACGTCCACACAGGAAGGGCCTTTGGTTAGCTTGTTCTCCATGTATCAGATGTTCTGGAAGCTTAGTAGCCAGAGCAGCATTTGTATCTGTGGGAACTTGTTAGAAAGTCAAGTTCCCAGATTTCCCCCAGAGCTGATGAGACAGAAACCCTGGGAGTGGGGCCAGCAAGCTGTCCTCTAACAAGCCTCCAGGTGATTTCGATGCACACTCAGTTAGAAGCACTGCTCCGTATCCTCAGGACATGACTCCATGCTTGACACTTGAATATGAATGAACCAGATGGATGCTCTTTCTTTCTGCCTAGAAGGCCTGGGTATCAGGCTGGGAGGGCCACTTCCCCTCCTTCTTCCTAAGAGCCTCAGTTTCGTTCCAATCTCCCCCTCCTCATTGCCTTGTGCTCCAGGGAAGGCAGACTTTCCCTCTAGTCTCAGAGATCAGGTCCTGATTCTACCACACTAGTCCTGAGGGTCCCAGCCTCTTAGTAATGATTAGTTTGGGGCTGGGAATACAGCCAGTTCTTTGTGGCTCTGAGAGTCTTTAACAGTGCAGATCAGCTTCCCCAATAACGTTTTGATTGAGCTGAAAAGTGAGTTGTTGATTTAAGAAAACTGTGTGTGTTTGTGTGTTGGGGATAAGGGTGGAATCAGGGGCACTTCAGGAAGAGAATATTTGCAAAGGCCTGGAGGCTGGAGAGGTCTCGGGGAATTCCAAAAAGTGTGAAAAAGCAAAAAATGAAACAAACAAACAAGCATAGGAGAAACAAAGAACAGGAGGAAAAGAATTCTCTGAGGTTTGGTGTGAGTTTTCTGTAAGGGGTAGGCTACAGCCCTTGATTTCTGATTTCATGCAGTAGGGGGATCACTGGGAGGCACTGAGAGGAATCATGCATGATCAGGTTGCTTTCTGACACAACTGCTCTCCCTGTGGAATGAAAAGTAGATTCACTATGGACAGGAGTTTTAGAACCATCTCAAACTGAAATCAAGATGATCAGAAAGAGTTGAAGTGCAGCTGTAATTTGGCAGCCTGAAAACAGATTCTTGTTGTTTCTTGGTGCTTATTTTGCCTTTTTGAGAGAATAGAGGGAGACTAGACAGACTGGCTGGAAGGCTGGCTCTGAGTTTCTGGAGGACAGAGTTAGCTATTCTAGGGTGCATTTGGATTTCCATTTACAGGTGAGGTGCCGGCAAGCCAATCTTTCTCACCTAAGTTCCAGAAAGAAGCCCCTCTGTCACAGTGCCTGGAGAAATGAGGGAAGGAGACAAATCCTGCTTTTAAGTTTCAGGGTGTAGGCTCCTTGACATCATGTGATCACAAACCAGAGCCTTTCAGACCTTGGTGTCCAGCATCAGAATGTTAACACTCACGTGCTGAGTGCACATTTCCTGCTCTCCACCCTCTGACGCACCTTGGGTCCCTGTCTTTTTCTCTGGGACCTCCCCACACACAGCTGCTCAAGGGAGCTGGGGGGCCAGAGCTGGAGACAGGACAGGTGGACGGCTTGGAAGGAGACTCGCAAGTGACAGGAAAGGGCGGACTGGGGGCTGCCGAGCCGGCCTTCTTATTCCGGGGCTTTCCCCTCTAGTCTCAGGGATCAGGTCCTGATTCTACCACACTAGTCCTGAGGGTCCCAGCCTCTTAGTAATGATTAGTTTGGGGCTGGGAATACAGCCAGTTCTTTGTGGCTCTGAGAGTCTTTAACAGTGCAGATCAGCTTCCCCAGTAACGTTTTGATTGAGCTGAAAAGTGAGTTGTTGATTTAAGAAAACTGTGTGTGTGTTTGTGTGTTGGGGATAAGGGTGGAATCGGGCATTTCAGGAAGAGAATATTTGCAAAGGCCTGGAGGCTGGAGAGGTCTCTGGGAGATCACTGAGGCGGGAGGAGACCGTGGCGGGTCATCTGCGAGTCAGGCGGGAGGGGGGAGACGAATGCATTAACTAACCATCAAGTGCAGTGACGATCGCCTTTTCAGGGCAGCTTAAGAAGGAAAGCGACAAGGCACGATGAAAAAGTGGTAAGAACCTGTGTCCCTCCTGGAGAGCTGCCGCCGCCAACACACACTTAAAGCCCTGGAACAGACTCTCGGCCAGGACCCTACCGGCCCCGGGAAGCGGGCGGGCGAGGGGGAGGGAAGGAGCGGAGCGACACAAAGAGCCCGGGGCGCGAGCCTGGCGACACCGGAACAGGAAGTCCCGCCTTTCGCCGGCGGGCTTTTCAAATGTCACGGTGGCTCCGTACGCTCCGTAGGGTGACACTCGACAAAAGGCGGAGCCCGGAGACTCCGCGGCCGTTTGAGGAGCTTGTAGAGTCGGCGCCAGCAGCCAGCGCGCCCGAGGACACGTTCGGGAGGGGAGCGGGAGCCCCGCGGGCTGGGGGAGGGAGCGCCAGCCGGCCCGGTGCCCGGTCGTCCCCGCGGCTGGGGCCCTCGCCACGCACCGGTCACGGCTGTCA
>NW_022591336.1:0-7002 GCF_004348235.1 Phoca vitulina
GTCAGGAACACATCAAGGATGCCCACTCTTACCACTATTATTCAACATAGTACTAGAAGTCCTAGCAACAGCAATCAGACAACAAAAAGAAATAAAAGGTATTCAAATTGGCAAAGAGGAAGTCAAACTCTCTCTTTTCGCAGACGACATGATACTTTATGTGGAAAACCCAAAAGACTCCACCCCCAAATTACTAGAACTCATCCAGCAATTCAGTAATGTGGCAGGATACAAAATCAATGCACAGAAATCAGTTGCTTTCTTATACACTAACAATGCAACTGTAGAAAAAGAAATTAGAGAAACGATTCCATTTACAATAGCACCAAAAACCATAAGATACCTCGGAATAAACCTAACCAAAGAGGCAAAGGATCTATACTCTGGGAACTACAGAACACTCATGAAAGAAATTGAAGAAGACACAAAAAGATGGAAAAACATTCCATGCTCATGGATCGGAAGAATAAACATTGTTAAAATATTTATGCTACCAAGAGCAATCTATACCTTCACTGCCATCCCAATCAAAATGCGAATGACATTTTTCAAAGTGCTGGAACAAACAATCCTAAAATTTGTAGGAATCAGAAAAGACCCCAAATCGCCAAGGAAATGTTGAAAAAGGAAAACAAAGCTGGGGGCATCACGTTGCCCGGTTTCAAGCTATATTTCAAAGCCGTGATCACCAAGACAGCATGGTACTGGCACAAAAACAGACATATAGACCAGTGGAACAGAACAGAGAGCCCAGATATGGACCCTCAACTCTATGGTCAAATAATCTTCGACAAAGGAGGAAAAAACATGCAATGGAAAAAAGAGTCTCTTCAATGAATGGTGCTGGGAAAATTGGACAGCCACATGCAGAAGAATGAAACTCGACCATTATCTAACACCATACACAAAGATAAACTCAAAATGGTTGAAAGACCTCAATGTGAGACAGGAATCCATCAAAATCCTAGAGGAGAGCATAGGCATCAGCCACAGCAGCTTATTTCAAGACACGTCCCCAAAGGCAAGGGAAACAAAAGCAAAAATGAACTTTTGGGACTTCATCAAGATAAAAAGCTTCTGCACAGCAAAGGAAACTGTCAACAAAACAAAGAGGCAACCCACAGAATGGGAGAAGATATTTGCAAATGACACTACAGATAAAGGGCTGGTATCCAAGATCTATAAAGAACTTCTCAAACTCAACACCCAAAAAACATATAATCAAGTCCAAAAATGGGCAGAAGACGTGTACGGACATTTCTCCAAAGAAGACATACAAATGGCTAACAGACACATGAAAAAATGTTCATCATCATTAGCCATCAGGGAAATTCAAATCAAAACCACATTGAGATACCACCTTACACCAGTTAGGATGACAAAAATGGACAGGGAAAGAAACAACAAATGTTGGAGAGGTTGTGGAGAAAGGGGAACCCTCTTACACTGTTGGTGGGAATGCAAGTTGGTACAGACACTTTGGAAAACAGTGTGGAGGTGCCTCAAAAAATTAAAAATAGAGCTACCCTATGACCCAGCTATTGCACTTCTGGGTATTTACCCCAAAGACACAGATGTAGTGAAAAGAAGGGCCATATGCACCCCAATGTTCATAGCAGCAATGTCTGCAATAGCCAAACTGTGGAAAGAGCTGAGATGCCCTTCAACAGATGACTGGATAAAGAAGATGTGTTCCATATATACAATGGAATATTACTCAGCCATCAGAAAGGATGAATACCCAGCTTTTACATCAACATGGATGGGACTAGAGAAGATTATGCTAAGTGAAATAAGTCAAGCAGATGAAGTCAGTTATCATATGGGTTCACTTATTTGTGGAACATAAGGAATAGTATGGAGGACATTAGGAGAAGGAACGAAAAATGGGCGGGGGAATTGGAGGGAGAGATGAACCATGAGAGACTATGGACTCTGAGAAACAAACAGGGTTTTAGAGGGAGGGGGTGGGGGCATGGGTTAGCTTGGTGATGGGTATTAAGGAGTGCATGTACTTCATGGAGCACTGGGTGTTATACGAAAACAATGGATCATGGAGCACCACATCAAGAACTAATGCTGTATTGTATGGTGACTAACATAACATAATAAAATAAAAAAAGTAATTTCTAATAGGGCACCGGATATATACACAAAGATATGTACATATCCTTCTCAGATACACCAATATCCTGAGGCAGGGCAGAGGGAGAGCACAAAGATGGCATCTATTGGCCTTCTCAGTCTCTGGAGAAGACTGTAGTTATCTTCTAGCTGTGTGGTTAATTAGATGCTGTCTTTCTGGCCACAGCTATGAAGATAAGTTAATAGGCCACTTTAACAGATAAAAGTGACCCAGAATGCAGAAGAAGAAGAGTGCAAAGATGGTGCTCATTGGCCTCTGTCCTCACTGGGGACAGAGAACACCCCAGTAGGCCTCCAGGTATGTGTCAAAGCAGAAGCCTGCTCCTCAGGCCAAAGCTCCAAAATAAGCAAATAGGCCTCTCTCATAGAAAGACTGAGTGTGTGTGTCTGTCTAATACCTCTGCCCTGTGCCTTGGGGGATGTAGTTGGCCAAGAACTATCTTTCTGTTTGTTATAGTCCCATGGGACCCATGAACACAAGCTCCACTGGCCACTACAGTCAGGCAAGTAAGAGACATCCCCTGAGTGGCAGCCACAAAAACTGGGTGCTGAACATAAAAGCTGGGCCATTAGATTTGTGTACTAGCTGCCCTCTGGAAGATAGAATGCTCAAGAGTGTAACAGAAGGAGAGTGTAAAGTTAGTGCCACCTTCTGAGGTCTCTGGAGAGGGTTGCCCTTATGTGTGATCCTTGTGTATTTAATTAGATGTCTGTCCATCAGGTCACAGCCATGAAGATAAGGTAACAGGAAGATTGGGCACCTTGAGTCTATTGTCTCTCTGTTGTATCCTGGGGGTGGCAGCCAGTTAAGAGTTCTTTCTCTGTTTCTTACAGTCCTGTGGTTCCAATGAATATAATCCCCTCTGGCCAGAGGTGTTTGTTCCCTGGGTGGCAGCCACAAATGCCAGGGAAGCAGGCGAGTGTACAAGCTTCCTTCTGGGAGACATGGGTGAGGTGGAGTGAGACAGAGGGAGAGCTCAAAGATGGTAACTGCTGGTCTCTGTTTTTGGAGAATTTCAGTAGAGCCTTAGATGTTGTTACATTTAGATGCCTGCCTCTCAGGCTGATGCTTTCAGGAAAAGGAAATAAGCATCTTTTACAGAGTCTGGGTGTTTTAATCATCTGCATCTGTGCTATGCTCTGGTGTGGGTGAGTTCTCAAGCCCTTTAAGAACTGTTTCTCAGTTCACTATAGCATTGTGGATCAAAGCAAGATGTTTAAGGGCTCGTCTCTCAGGTGCAGGTCTTAAAAATTAGGGTGCCAGATGTTGGGTTCAAATGCTTCACTCCTCAGGGAGAAGCTTGGGGTTGTGAGTTCCCTCCCAATTGTGGATCAATGCAGTGGAGGTGGAATTTATGGTGAGATTATGTTTCAGTTTCTCTTACAGTCTTTGACATGTTTTTTTTTTTTTTTCTTATTCACCCAATGTGTAGGAGTTGCTCAGATAGTTTTTGGATGTTTTTCAGAGGAAACTGTTCCCTATGCAGCTGTAGGCTTAGTGTGTCCAAGGGAGAAGGTGAATTCAGGATCCTCCTACATCTCCCTCTTCTTCCCCCACCCCTTTTTTTAATGTAGGCTCCATGATGGGTGGAGGCTTGAACTCACGACCCTGAGATCCAGACCTGAGATTAAGAGTCAGACGCTCAACTGACTGAGGCACCCAGGAACCCCTACTTCTCCTTCTGAAACCAGATCCTATTTTAAAATTTTTATGGAACTTCCATACTGCTTTCTCGTTGCTGCACCAGTTTATAATCCCACCAACTGTCCATAAGTGTTCACTATTCTCCACATCCTCCCCAACATTTGTTATCTCTTATCTTCTTGATCATAGCCATTTTACAGGTGTAAGGTGACATCTCATCTTGGTTTTGATTTGCATTTCCTTGATGATTAGTGATGTTGAGTACCTTTCCATGTACCTGAAGGTCATTTAGATATCTTCTTTGGAAAAATGTCTATGTAGTTCCTCTGTCCATTTTTAAATCAGATTTTACTGAGTTACATGAGTTCTTTATTATTTATTTATTTATTTTTTAGAGCGAGTGCAAGCAGGGGTGGGTGGGTGGAGGGGTAGAAGGAGCGGGAGAGAGAATATTAAGCAGGCTCCATGTCCAGTGTGGAGTCCAATGTGGGGCTTGATCTCACAACCCTCACAACCCAGGTCTCATAATATCTTACAGTCAGATGCCCAACCGACTGAGCCACCCAGACCCCCATGTTCTTTATAAATTTTAAATATTAATCTCTTATCTGATACATAGTTTGCAAAAATATTCCCCTATTCTGTAGGTTGTGTTTTCATTGTTGATTCTTTTGTTGGGCAAAAGCTTTTACGTTTGATGTAGTCCCGTTTGTTGATTTTTTTCTTTTGTTGTCTTGGTGTCATAATCAAAAAATAACTGCCAAGCTGTGTCAGGGAGCTTCTTCCCTATATTTCCTTCTAGTTTTATGGTCTTAGGTCTTATGTTTAAGTCTAAGATGCATTTTAGAGTTAATTTTTGTGACTGCTGTAAGATAGGGTCCAATTTCATTTCTCTGCATGTGGTTATCCAGTTCTCCCTGCATCATTTATTAAAGAGAATATACTTTAACCCCTGGATGTTCCTGGCTCCCATAACAAACATTAGTTGACTGTATATCTAGGGGTTTAATTCAGGCTCTTTATTCTGTTCCATTGGTCTATGCATCTATTTCCATGCCGGTACAATACTAATTTAATTACTGTAGTTTTAGGGGTGCCTGGATGGTTCATTCAGTTAAGTATCTGACTCTTGATTTTGGCTCAGGTCATGATCTTAGGGTTGTGAAATCAAACCCCTTGTTGGGCTCTGCCTCAGTGGGGAGTCTGTTGGAGATTATCTCCCTCTCCCTCTGCTCCCCCCCCTTGTGTGCTTGCTCTCTTTCTCTCTCTAAAATAAATAAAACTTTTGTTTTAATTTTTTAAATTTTATTATGTTATGTTAGTCACCATACAGTACATCATTAGTTTTTGATGTGGTGATCCACGATCCATTGTTTTCGTATAACACCTAGTGCTCCATGTAGTACGTGCCCTCCTTAATACCCATCACCGGGCTAACCAATCCCCCCTCATCTCTCCCCTCTAAAACTCTATTTGTTTCTCAGAGACCATAGTCTCTCATGGTTCATCTCTCAGCCATCAGAAAGGATGAATACCCAACTTTTACATCAACATGGATGGGACTGGAGGAGATTATGCTAAGTGAAATAAGTCAAGCAGAGAAAGTCAATTATCATATGGTTTCACTTATTTGTGGAACATAAGGAATAAATAAATAAATCTTAAAAAAATAATTACTACAGCTTTATAGTATAGTTTGAAACCTGGAAGTGTGATGCCTCTGATTTTTTTTCTTCTTTCTCATGATATCTTTGACTATTGGAGGTCTTTTGTGGTTCCATACAAATTTTAGAATTTTTTTTATTTCTGTGGAAAATGCCATTGGAATTTTGATAGGGATTTTGTTGAATCTAATGGCATGGGCATTTCAACAATATTCTCTTCCAATCCAAAAACACAGGATGTCCCTCCATTTGTTTGTATTTTGTTGATTTCTTTTAGCAAAATTTTGTAGTTTTTATTGTACAGATTTTTTCACTTCCTTAGTTAAATTTATTCCTAGGTATTTTATTTTTTTCTTTTAAAAAATTTTTAATTTAAATTCAATTAACCAATATACAGTACATCATTAGTTTCAGATGTAGTGTTCAATAAGTTATCAGTTTTGTATAACACCTGGTACTCATCACATCACACGCCCTGCTTAATGCCTATCACCCAGTATTTTATTGTTTTTGCTGTTATTGTGAAAGGGATAGTTTTCTTTATTTCTTTTTTAGGTGTTTTATTACTAGTGTATAGAAAAGCAACTGATTCTGTATATTGATTTTATATCCTGCAGCTTTACTGAATTCACTTATTAGATCCAATATGTCTTTGTTGAGTCTTTGGGGTTTTCAATATGTAAGATCATATCATCTGCAAATAGTGACAGGTTTTTTTTTTTTATCATTTTATTTTTTATTTATTTATTTTTTTAATTTTTTTATTGTTATGTTAATCCCCATACATTACATCATTAGTTTTAGATATAGTGTTCCATGATTCATTGTTTGTGCATAACACCCAGTGCTCCATGCAGAACGTGCCCTCCTCAATACCCATCACCAGGCTAACCCATCCTCCCAACCCCCTCCCCTCTAGAACCCTCAGTTTGTTTTTCAGAGTCCATTGTCTCTCATGGTTCTTCTCCCCCTCCGATTTCCCCCCCCTTCATTCTTCCCCTCCTGCTACATTCATCTTCTTCTTTTTTTCTTTCTTAACATATATTGCATTATTTGTTTCAGAGGTACAGATCTGAGATTCAACAGTCTTGCACAATTCACAGCGCTTACCAGAACACATACCCTCCCCAGTGTCCATCACCCAGTCACCCCATCCCTCCAACCCCCCCCACTCCAGCAACCCTCAGTTTGTTTCCTGAGATTAAGAATTCCTCATATCAGTGAGGTCATATGATACATGTCTTTCTCTGTTTGACTTATTTCGCTCAGCATAATACCCTCCAGTTCCATCCACGTCGTTGCAAATGGCAAGATCTTATTCCTTTTGATGGCTGCATAATATTCCATTGTATATATATACCACATCTTCTTTATCCATTCATCTGTTGATGGACATCTTGGCTCTTTCCACAGTTTGGCTATTGTGGACATTGCTGCTATAAACATCGGGGTGCATGTAGCCTTTCGGGTCCCTACTTTTGTATCTTTGGGGTAAATACCCAGTAGTGCAATTGCTGGATCATATGGTAGCTCTATTTTCAACTTTTT